>NW_027223340.1:959818-1077207 GCF_030449975.1 Polyergus mexicanus | reverse complement strand
AAGTACGGTCAGTAAGTCTGTAATTTCTACCACATTCGCCAAAGGTTATAAGAATATCGACTACTTCTGTAGGCGTATAATTTGCCATTTTACCAGAATTTTATCAGAGTACAAATGTTAAAAAAATACATAAACACTTGTGACTTTGGCACTAAATGGACAAAATTTTGGAGGGATACTTAGAGGAACTCCATCAGATGGAAAGTCCAAAATGTCTCGGTACTTTGCACCATTCAAGTTGCCTAAAGGGCAGGTTACGCTAAAAGCAGTTTCTTGAGAAGTAATTAATGAGTAATAAAAAATAATGAGAAGTTTGTTTTAAGACTAATTTCGAGTATTAACAATGAAAACGTGGTATTTTTATTGTTAATTTATTGCAGAATCGTAAGCATGGGTTCTCAGTAAGAGAAATCGAAGAAATTGAATTTCGTCGATTACAGCGCCATCTATCATGAATCGAGAAAAATGTTTCAGACAAATTGTATGTGTTTTTAGCCAAAGATTCCGAATATGCAATAAAAAATAGGGGTTCCCATTTAAGATTTCAAACTTGCCCCCCCTCACCGCCCAGGGGAAGGGGTGGGGGGGCTCATTTTAACGTCATTGTACGTCCCCCTCGAAATGACAAAATTTTGATTCTAAACATTTTTTCGTAGTGTGCTTATTTTTCGAGTTATTTGGCTGCCTAAGTTAAAATGGGTCACCCTGTATAATATAATATATTTAAATTATATATATATGTATACATTGTTATACATATAACCGTTATTATATATTATAATACATATATATGTATTGTGCCATTGTATGTATATATGTATGTATGTATGTATGTATGTATGTATGTATGTATGTATGTATATATGTTTGTATGTATGTATGTGTATATATATATACACATAAAAGGCACACATATATATATAACAATACATGCACACATACACACATGGCCAAATATTATTCCTCTTGGAAAGATATATGGAAAGGCACATATATATATATACATATAAGTCCATATAAGTAATGTGTGCAATTGTGTTCAAATTTGCAATAAAGGCAGACACGTGTCTATGTTATACTGTTATCTATACACTTAGATACGCTTAGATATGCGTGCGAGGCAATAGAGCAGTAGAAATACACGATGTTGTCCGATTTCATCATATTGAACACAATTCTCTTTCAAATATGCATAAAACATGCAGAAATATTAATATCGGTAACAGCGGAAATAAATTATTGATATTATCGATAATTTCGGTCGGCATTATCGATAATTTTAGTTGCGCTTAGATGAGGGCGCTAATCCGTCGGAGTTCGGCCGTCACTTTAGGATCCCCTTAACCCAAACCTACTTCTAATTTAAGGGGATCCAATATTACCGATAGAACGCGAATATTCTTTATTTTGCAAAATCTTTTTGTTGATTATAGATATCAACAAATCCTTTTCCACAATTAAGGTACACATAATAACGGAGTGCGGAGTTTAACATTTCATATGAAAAGTTAAAAAAAATGAGAAAATTACAGTTTTGTTATCGGCTTCTGCGTCAACATTTACTTAATATAACAAATGTGTAATCTACACGTGCCTAATCAGTGAACTCCGCACTCGGCATTTCATCAAAGAGTATAAGTGAACTTAGAGAAGTGAGTTTAGAAGCTTTATAAAAAAGATTTTGCAAAATAAAATTTTCGTGCATATGTGTGTGTGCGAGATGGAGGCTCAAGAGTAAAACAGAGCAGTAGATTAGTTGCGTGATGTCGCGATAGACGGAGCTGTAATCTTACACGACAAGGACAGACATAATCGTACTACCTTTGTCTCTTTCATGCGTGTAGAGTAATATACATGTACGCACTAACATTATTGCAGTATCTTTTTTCTCTCGATCATACGCTCTGTCTCTTTCTAATCGCTCGCTCGCTATGTACAACGTATCGCTTAGCTTCATGCTCCTCGCATATTCACTTACGCGTTCACTCGCGCTTCTCTCTCTCTCTCTCTCTCTCTCTCTCTCTCTCTCTCTCTCTCTCTCTCTCTCTCTCTCTTTCCTTCCTTCTGCTCGTTCATTATTGTATATTGTATTCTTTTATTCTCATTATTATATTCTTTTATTTGCTCAATTTTTATTCTTTCTATTCTCGTCTCCCTACATGAAAATAAATCAATTTATTTATTTATGTTTATTTGATACATCATAAATGAGATACACAAGTTATTTTCTTTTTCTATTTAACTATAGTTAAATACAACACATGTACATACAAAAACACACATAATTAAATACTTTTTCTATTTATGACATACACAATATCTCATTTATGTTGTATAAAATAAAGACGAATAAATTAATGTATTATTATGTAGGAAGACGAGAATATAGAAAGAATAAAAGTCGAAGAAATAAAAGAATATAATAATGGGGATGAAAGAATACAATAAAGAACGAGGAGCAAGCGAGATGACAAACATCAAAGAGTTCCGAAGTCTCGTTCGCGAGGCTCTCTTTATCTATAATATCTCGGGTTACATATCGTTCGTAAAATTTCTGTTTTTCGTATTTTATCGATATCAAAATAATTCTAATAGATTAATGAGATTCTTGCGATTAAAATAATACTAAACATGACATAAATCGGATAATTTTTAATCAAAAAATTAAAATTATGACTACTTATTTCATTTAAAATAATCGGATTTATATCGTATTTGGTGTCATTTTAATCGCAAAAATGTAATTAATCCATTACAATTATTTTCAGATATATAAAATGCGAAATACAAAAGTTTTATTTTCTATAGTAAGATGACATATATACGTGAAAGATTACAGATAAAAGGAGTCACGCGAGCGAGGCTTCGGAACTCTTTCATGTTTGTCATCTCACTTACTCCTTCATTCTTTCTCGCTCTCGCTTTTGTCGACTCTTCAGCGTCGGGGATCTTTCCTTATCTACAAAATATAAACATCTTCTAAATAAAAAATGAAACTTGTATTTTCCATTTCATCTGTATAAAAATAATTATAATGGATTAATGAGATTCTTGCGATTAAAATGACACGAAACATGACATAAATCGGATTATTTTTAATCAATTATGTTATTAAAATTATGATTACTTATTTCATTTAAAATTATCCGATTTATGTCATATTTGGTGTTATTTTAATTGCAAGAATCTCATTAATCCATTATAATTATTTTTATACTAATAAAATACAATATGAAAGTTTCAGTTTTTATTTTATAAGATGTTTATATAAGGAAAGATCCCCGCGCGATGCTGGAGAGTTGACAAAAGCAATAGCGAGAAAGAATGAAGGAGCAAGCGAGACGACAAATATCGAAGAGTTCCGAAGTCTCGCTCGTGAGGCTCCCTTTATCTATAATCTTTCACGTTAGATTAATATATATAAATTATTATAAAATTTATATATATATACAGGGTGTCCGGCGTCAATCGCATCACCGGTCGTGTGCAGGTAGAGCAGATAAAATCGAGAAGAAAAGTCCTTTACCTTTTTTTTCTATAACACTTGATAAAAGAGTTATTATTGAGTAAAGTCTGGCCAATCAGCGCCGACCTTTAGCCGGGCGCACGTCAGTGAGCCGCGCGCTGTGAAGGGTGCAGCGGTGCACACTATCAGGCGCGCGGTTCACCGACGTGCGCCCTGCTAAAGATCGGCGCTGATTGGCCAGACTTTACTCAATAAAAACTCTTTTATTAAGTATTATATAAAAAATTGGTACAGGACTTTTCTTCTCGGTTTCACCTGCTCTACCTGCACATGACCGGTGATGCGGTTGACGCCGGACACCCTGTATATATATGTCATGTTACTATAGAAAATCAAATGTCTGTATTTCGCATTTTATATATCCGAAAATAATTTAAATGCATTAATTACATTATTGTGATTAAAATGACACGTCGTAAAATATTAATAAATAATGTTTTTATGTATCGAATTAATTTTAATCAATATGAAAATAACTTTTTATTCGGTTACAGAATATTCGTTTATAAAGATGCGCATTTGTTTTTATTATTACGCGATATTTGTAGCATGCATGTATCTAAGTATGTATGTACGTATCGGGGAATAAGGCGACTGTACTATTCACACGCACACAGCCAGGCACATGCGATAATATCAGTGCGCGGCAGTACTCAGTCTGAGTCTCAGTCACGCGTGTTGTGTACATACGCGTAACGAGAGATAACCGCAAAAGTGTGCTCAACCGTTATAACGCGTTATAACGCGTCGAATTTAAAAAACGAGTGTTGTGTTTGTGTAGTCATAGTGTGTTCATATAATAGGGCGAAAATGTAATGAGAAACGCTTGCCTCGCTTTGCCCGCAGACTTTCTTTAAAAAGAATAAGGGTCAAAAGGTTAGTATATTTATATACCATAATTCTAGAAGGAATTGTTTTAATGTATACTATATACTAATATGTCGCTAGATATAATTGAATTTTTTTTCCGTGCAGTTTACACAAAAATATAAGTATGATAATGTAATATTATATAAAAATGTAATATTTCAAGTTTCTTTTTTTATTTTTTGATTATATCTTTAAAGCAATTCCTAAATAGAAAACAACATAAAGACCTTTGTATAAAAAAATTGTAACATAAAATTAATCTTTAAATAGAATTTAGAATTACTACAATACATGAACATACACATTATATGTATATGATGCACATAGTATTTAGTACTCATATAGTATTTTTGTTAGAAAGAAATAGACAGACATGGGCAAAAAAAAGAAAGAGAGAGAGAGAGAGAGAGAGAATAGGAATGAGTAAGCGAGGGAATGGCTGTACAACGATATATCGATTAATAATTCACATCAGTCGCTAAATATTAGTGAGCATAAAGTATTGCTACGGAGAAAGATCCAACTATTTCCTTTTTTTTCTTACTTTTGGCATTTGTATAGACACTTGCTCACTTACACTCATATCCTCTTCCTCTTTGCCATTCTTCTCTGTCCGTCTCTTTCTGATCCGAGCATACTATGTGTGTTATATATTATCTATATGCGATCTTTTCGTGAACTGGTTGTAAATATTTCATACCAGATGCGGTTTGCATGTGCGCTCTAAATATTGCCGAAATATTTGATCCCAGAAGCGATCTTTTCGTGAACTGGTTGTAAATATTTCATACCAGATGCGGTTTGCATGAGCGTTCTGGTTAAAAATATATCCCAGAGGCGATTTACGTGTGCTGGTTATTGTAAAAAATATCCCAGAGGCGATTTACGTGTGCTGGTTATTGTAAAAAATATCCCAGAGGCGATTTACGTGTGCTGGTTATTGTAAAAAATATTCCAGAGGCGATTTACGTGTGCTGGTTATTGTAAAAAATATCCCAGAGGCGATTTACGTTTGCTGGTTATTGTAAAAAATATCCCAGAGGCGACTTACGTGTGCTGGTTGCTTTACAATATTTTGAATCGGATGCGATTTAATAGTTATATAAGATTAGCAATATAACCGTTATTATATATTATAATACATATATATGTATTGTGCCATTGTATGTATGTATGTATGTATATATATATATATATATATATATATATAAAAGGCACACATATATATATATAACAATACATGCACACACACACACATACATGGCCAAATATTATTCCTCTTGGAAAGATATATGGAAAGGCACACACACACGCACATATATATATATATATAAGTCCATATAAGTAATGTGTGCAATTGTGTTCAAATATGCAATAAAGGCAGACACGTGTCTATGTTATACTGTTATCTATACGCTTAGATACGCTTAAATATGCGTGCGAGGCAATAGAGCAGTAGAAATACACGATGTTGTCCGATTTCATCATATTGAACACAATTCTCTTTTAAATATGCATAAAACATGCAGAAATATTATCGGTAACAGCGGAACTAAAATTATTGATATTATCGATAATTTCGGTAGGTATTATCGATAATTTTAGTTACGCTTAGATGAGGGCGCTAACCCGTCGGAGTTCGCTCGTCACTGTTGGATCCCCTTAACCTAAAATTAGATTTAGCTTAGGTTATATTTTCCGGAAGTAAAGTTCCCCCGTAAAGGGGGCGGAACCCACTGTGTCCACGCTTATACTTTATGCGAAGCAAAGTTCTATATGGGTTCCACTATCCTATCCACACAATTATAGGATGGACCTAGTTTCGCGTAAAGAATATGCGTAGATGCAGTGGGTTCCGCTCCCCCCCCCCTTCTACGGAGGGGGCTTCACTTCCGGAAGATATAATCTAACCCAAACCTATATCTGATTTAAAACTAAAATTTATGTCATGTACATGGTATCAGAGGATTACATTCCATTCGTTAAACTTATTTTGTTAATAACTTTTTAATGAACAACGAGCGATGGCTAAAACCTCTTGGATGTTACTCAGGACAGTGTATTTGACAACATGTCAAGGTCAAAGTCATTGGAGGTGGGTACGTTAATCCAAATATTTACCATTTTTTATTTTTGGTTCAAATATTTCTACAATTATTTTATTAAATATATATATATATATATGGCGACCCCCGATAAACGACTTTTCCTAGAAAAAAGTAAAGAGAACACTGCGATAGTTCTATTTTGTTTATATTATTTATAAATTATAGCAGCCGGAATCGGCGGTCACTTTTGTAATGTGAGACGTTGCGACCCCCGATAAACGGCTCCTCCTAGAAAAGAAATGAAGAGGATGGTTCTATTTTGTTTGTAAATAAATGTGTTAAAAAAAATGAAAAGAATGATTATCTATTTCTTTCGCTTCTCTTCTTTGCATATAAGATAGATATGTAAGCGATGGAAAAATTAAAGGAGTCGACTGGAATTTGCAAAAATCTCACCTTACATCAAATCCACAATCTACATACACATGCAATCTTGCGAGACGCTATTTGTTTATAATATAAATATAAATATAATATAATTAATATAAATATAATATAAATTTGCCGGACATAGGCACTCGCCTTTGTAATATACCGCGCCGATTATAAACATGTCCCAACATACGATCCCCAATAAACGGCTCTTCTTACAAAAAAAAAATGAAAAGGATATCGCAATGGTTTTAGTTTGTTTGAATAATTCGTTAGAAAAAATTATTGTCTTTATTGATGCAGCTGTGTTTGTTGGGTATTTTGTTAGAAAAACTTTATTATCTTGTTAGCATTCTCCCGCATTCCCGCGCAAGGTTTTCTCTCACTCCGCATACCTCTCGGAGGACCAGAGTTAGAACCGGCCTAGTATACTTACTGTCGAAAGACGCCGCCGATTAAAGACACTGATTTGCACAACTAACTCGCGAGTCACAACACAAAACAAGAGTGCTCAGATTGAATATTGCAGAATAAGTGAATAAATGTTTTCAAGTTCTCTTTTTATCATCCTCTTTTCGGAGGTGTATTCTAATTATAAGAATGGGGATTTTCCAAAACTTCGACGAATTAAAATTGCATAAAAGCGAGGATCCTTCAATCTTAACAAATTAAAATTTGTGCCAATATATATATCAAATCGTATCAAGAGACGCGGTAGCATCTCGCTAAGTATATCTTTTATCGTCTTTTTGTTTACTAAACTGTAAACAGACGCTACCGTGTATCATTTACTAGATGATTTTTGAAAATTTTAGAAAATGAATTTGAAATATCTCGTACGTCGGACCATCCTTTCGAGACATGAACATATCAATCAAGAACACGAATTTTTCCGAATATAATAATATGAAAATGACACTGGTAGATGCACTTAATGTACAAATCTCAATATTTCATATGAATTTTTCGGCCAAAAATGTGTCACTTTTCGAAACACCATGTTTGTCCATGTTAACTGATACTAGGTTGTGCTGCTAGGCCGTTTTCCAGGTTCACTGATACGCCGCTAGACTATGTCGCTTTGTTCGCAAGACGTCATATTGTTCCAAATTCATTGATATGTATACGCATGCACACATACATATATACACACACGCGCATACACAGTTTGCGCCATGCTCAACGCACACACGCATATACGCATACATACGTACGCGAGCACGCATGCATACATAAATACTTATGCACGTATATATGTCATAAATGTTAAAATAAAATTAGTAATATATTAAATAATAATTTTTCATAATTTATGTAATGTACCACATTTTTTCTCTACTGTATAAAATAATTCATGAAGGGGAATTATGAAACACCCTGTATAACTAAATCAAGAAAGACGATAGCGTTAATATATAATAAATATATGTAAATAAATGCAATATGAGTATATTTTTCGTCTTTTTCATTACAATTGATACATAATTTGTTGACATTATATTTACAATAATTTTTAAAGTTTTAATAATTGTCATACGATTGAAAATAGAGCAATGCTTTGACACAAATTTATCGGGGCATATTTGACACGCGCGCTTTGTCTCTAAATAATCACATATCATGATTATTGATCAATTAAATATAATTTTATTCATCTTGATAATGAAACTAACATTATTGATAAAATTATTATTAATAATAATAAAGTAATAATTTTTTAATTTTTAATGAGAATAATTTATTTTTTATATTTTTGAAGAGCAATTATAGTTTACGTAAACACAAAAATAATTATTAAAGCATATTTCTCTTGTTGTTTTATATATAAAAATATATTTTAAAATATAAGTGTTTTGAGTTATAGAAAAAATGCATTTTATTCCTATAAAAATGTTATACCCATATAAAAAATTTTACATTTTACAAAAAAATATATATATAAAAATAAAATGCGAAAATTTTTATCAAAATATATTCAATATTGTAAAAAAAATTTTATTTATAATTTTTTATTTTTCATTTGGGAGGGAATCAATTTGGCAAGAGGCAATTAATAAAGATAAAATCAAGTAAGTGATTTGTTTACATATTATTATCATTATTTTAAAAAAATTAAAAAAATTAATTATATAAATAATCAAATTAATCAAATTAAATTGAAAAAGAATAAGAAATAATAAAAGTGAAAATAGCAATGAAAAATATAATAAAATTATCAAATTACGACATAAACATACATAAACATACAGCAAAATGCATAATTAAAAGTTACCCGTATGGACGCATTTCAAATGTTACTAAAAAATTGCTCTTCCTTCTGTCTTCGTGATACATGAAGAATTCGGAATCGTCCCGATTACGGACATTACCAATCAGACACAGGCTCGATCGGACACAGGCCCGATTGGACACAGTTCCGATCAGACACATATGATTGCAATCGGACGCCATTTTGATTGGACATAGGCCTGATAGAATACATATGGTTGCAATCGGATATTATCCCGATCGGACACAGTATATCAGAAATATATAGGTTTGGGTTAGATTATATCTTCTGAAAGTGGAGCCCCCTCCACCCCGTAGAGAGAGCGGAACATACTGCCTACACGCATATACTTTTTAATGCGTAGTAAGGTTCCACATAAATTTACAATTTTCCACGCGAAGCGAGATTCAACGCAAATCTATGTATCTAGTTTTTGATAGTAGTCCCCCCCCCCCCCCGTAGGAGCGGAACCCACTGTGTTCACGCATACATTTTCCTATCGTTCCATCCACAACAATTGTAGGGTTGACCTAGCTTCGCGATGAGGACTGTGTCCGATCGGGCCTGTGTCCGATTGGGTCTATGTCTGATCAGGAAATATTCTGATATATCCAATCGGTAATGTGCGCAATCGAGACTCACTCGAGAATTAAATATCCCGAAAAAATAGAGCCTATTTCAGCTATGCAAAATCATATATAAATCTTGCATAGAAATATGTCGAAATATGATCACTGGGCATGTGCTATTATGATATCAAAGTACAATAATATATATTATTTAAATATGTTATTATTAATAACAAATTAAAATAAATGTATTTTATTACTATTATTACTATTATTATTGTTACTATTAGAAAATGTAAAAGAAGAACGATAAGGTGCGATTGAGAGATGTAAATTTAATAAATATTAGTTTTGCCTATGAAATTTCAAAGTTAATAAATTTTACTATCATTAGGTTTAAAATCTGACTTTCTTTAAAATAAATTTTATGAAGTCATCGATTTTGTATCGTTTTATAAATTCGTCGCGTAGTATAAGAATATTTTTATTAGTACAACAAAGCAGGGTTGGGAAGTAACGTGTTACTTGCAACGTCGTTACCGTTACAGTTACTTTTTTCGGTAATTGTATTGATAGCGACGTTACAAATTTTGTTTGTAACAGAAAAAGTAACTTTGTTACATTTTTCGGTAACGAGTAACGAATTTAACAGTTACTTTTATTGTTACCTTTTTCGAATTTACTCGGTATAATTTTCATATAAAGGTATATATTGATAAGAATGTTGGAATGCAGCATTACATGAAAACTACTAGTAGCTTATTCTGGTATCTTGTTCCTTTCTACAATACTTTGTGTTCTTTCTACTTCTAATTTTTAGTGTTTAAATTGATCATTAAAAATAAATTCTATGTAAAGTTTGTGTTATATATAGAAAAAACTAACGGAAATTGTAACGACTCATTATTTTTTAAGTAACGATAACGGTAACGAGTTACTTTTTGAAATTGGTAATAAGTAACGGTAACGAGTTACTTTTTAGAAAAAAGTACGGTAACGATAACGAGTTCCTTTTATAAAGTAACTTTCACAATCTTCCAACAAAGTATCCTGCATTTATTTATTATTACAATATAAGGTATAAATAATAATAAATATGCGAAGCATACGAAAAAACAGAGAGAAAAAGTAAGAACGAAAATATTATTGCAATTATTAAAAAACATGATAGTTGCACGCACGCACGCATGCATATATATTTTTTAATATGTATATTGATGTTATTAATATTTTAAAATAAACTTTGCAAAAATATGTGAAATTCATCTAAAAAAGACATCATAGATGTAAAAAAAATGCTAATTTATATTATATCTTTCTCCAGCCAAAATAGTCCTTTACAAAAATTAATCGCCAGCAAAAATATTATCTTCTCAAAAATTATATTTATTTTAGAAAAATTTATCGCTATCAAAAATATTATTTTCTTAATAATTATAATTATAAATTACATTTTATCTGTATCAATAACATAACTTGAAATATTAGCATCAAAAAGAAGTGATATCAAAATAATCATGCTAAGTAAATTTAAAAAAATATAATGCATAATATTCAATTATTTTTTATAATTAGAGTCAGTCTATTATTTAATGTAAGATGCAAAAAAATATTAAAATTGATAAAATATCAAAATTGTGAAGTTTTGCATTCTTTTATTTATTTAACATTGTATTCTATTCTATTCGCGGAAGCAAATAAAATGCAATGAAATATATTTATATGGCATAAGAGAGAAGAATTTAAAATTGAATGGACCAAGGTATAATTATTATATATTTTTAAAACATTTATATACATGTATATAAATAATAAATTATTTATATCTAAATTGTAATAAACCGCTTTCGCGAGGCGGTCGTGGATAGCTCGGTCGGGATCCGGGGCTCGTGAAAGGGTATCGAGAGACGAACGAAAGCCACGTGAGGTAGAATATGATTTATTGCGTGTAAGTATGTGTGTATATAGAGTGAGTGTGTGTGTATAAACGCTATGTGTGAGCGAGATGATAAGCGAGCGAGTGCGTGTATGAACGTGTAATAGCTAAGTATGATGTATAATGTATCGAAAGTATGTGGGCGTGAACGTATAATATCTAAGTAATATGTACAATGTATCGACAGTATATGTGTGAGGCGAATGACGATGTGTGTGCGTAATCGATGCACTCGTGTAGGTGTGAGTGTCGGAATCGGTTAGCGGTGTGGTCGTGTCGGTCGCGGTGCATCCGAATTACATGTACGGATGCGCGGCGCGAAGCGCGATTTCGGCGATTCGATATAATATCGATTACGTGAGCAGATCTTGATTTCGGCAGAGGCCGCTAACTACCGGGCGGTAATTTCGGTCGGGCCGGTGGGTGGTCCTTAGACGCGCCGGTATTGATTCGGTTGCGTCGATTGATATCGCGGCAGGATTAGATCCTCCCCCTTGAGCGGGACTTAGCGCGCCGTATTAATGGCGAGTCCGATCGAGGTAATGGCGGTCGCGGAATGACTGCTGGTTCGCGGATAACGTAGTATTGTTTCGTCCGGGATGGTCTTCCCGTGGAATGCAAGAGTGCAACGGCCGACGGGAACACCCGTCAATGGCAGGGAACTCCCTACCACTGGATGAACGCCATTGCACTTAGGTGGACGGATTCGTGCGAAGTATCGAGAACTCCCGACGGAGGCTGAGTACGCCCAACTTCGTTTTCCTCTGTCGTAGAAATTGGAAAGATCGCTCTCAGAGATGCCGCAAACTCTCGGCGGAGGCTGGGTACGCCCAACCCCGTTTTCTCTCTCGTTGAGCGTTGTTAAGGATCGTTCTGGATTTCCAGGCGTCTTACAGACTCTGGCGGTTGCGGAAGATCTGGTCTCGAGATGTGAAATGTGCTCTTATTTATACCGCTTTTTCCGGCAGGTGCGCGTGCGTAATATGCCTGAATGTTTTACGGCATATTGTTTAATGTTGAACCGCCGCGCGCGACTCGGGCGGTTTCGGGAACGGTCCCCGAGCGCGGCGACGGTTCCCGGTAAACAACGCGTCTTCAACGACGGTTATAAATTCGAACGTTTTCTATCTCTTAAAATGGGCGCTCGGCGCCTACGCATTATGCCCGACCGGTGTTTGTCGGGCGGCGGACTTCCGGCGGATCGACGGCCGGGTAACGGTGGAAGGATGCATCGTTACAAAATAATTATTTATATTTATTTAATCCAAATATACTCAAACATGTATTCAAGAAAGAAAAATACAAGACACAAAAAATTAAATTTTAAAAATAAAAAAAAATTAAAGTTAAAAAAGTAAAAATTCAAAAATTAAGGTTAAAAAAATAAATATAAAAAAATTTAATGCAAAAAATTTAAAGTTGTTCAAAATTGAAACATTTAATGCCTAAATTTCAATCGGCGAACGTCGCCGTTAAATTAACACGATTGCCTCGAGAAATAAAAACACGAGCGAGAGTAAGCATCGTCGCGATCAGCCGATCGG
Organism: Polyergus mexicanus; assembly: GCF_030449975.1. Lineage (NCBI taxonomy): Eukaryota > Metazoa > Arthropoda > Insecta > Hymenoptera > Formicidae > Polyergus > Polyergus mexicanus. The sequence continues at coordinate 1,064,013 of NW_027223340.1, read as the reverse complement.
CGCGTGATCGCTTGATCATAACAAAGAAAAAGGTGCGTGATCGCATTCCTTTTAGAATGAAAAACTGTGACAAACAGCTAGTTCTCGAAGGTTCGAAATCGGAAAAACTTGTTATTCACATCGGCAGAGCGCGAGTTTCAGCGGTCGGTCGATTTAGTCTTACGCTGACACCGATACGAGCTGGTCGATAGCAATCGATCATAGTTTCGAATATCATCATTTCTCGTATGATATTCTTTCGCACATTCGAGCTCGTGTCGCTTACTCAGTGGGAGTACTTGTCTCAAAATCGGTCCGAAGAGTTTGCCGCTTACGACGATTCGAGCTGGTCGATAGCAATCGATCATAATTTCTCGTTTCATACTCTCTCGTATGATATTCTCTCGTGTCATATTCTCGCTCGTGTCGTTTCGCGCTACTTATTGTGAACTTCGCGCTGTTTTGTTTAATCTCGCTCGTGTCATATGCGATTTAGTCATTCTCGCTGGAAAAAAGATAGGCACATGGAACGTCCGAGGTCTGCTGGAAGCCGCGAAGTTGGCAGTTGTTGAAAGTGAAACAACCTCTTACCTCATAGTGGGACTATCTGAGACCCACTGGGCCGGGCGTGGACATTTTACGTCTAGCAATGGCAACACAATCTATTTCTCCGGCCATGAAAGTTTGTCGAGGAATGGTGTCGCGATAATGGTTAATAAACATCACAGAAATGCTGTCAAGGAATATCGAACAATCAGCGATCGCATCATAGTGGTAAGCTTTGAATCTAAACCTGTGAATATAAATATAGTGCACATATATGCGCCAACTAGCGAGGCGGATGACGCAGAAATGGAGGCTTTCTACGCGGAACTGGAGAGTACCATAGAAGATCTGGCAAACCGGGAAACAACTATCATAATGAGGGACTTCAATGCTAAAATTGGAGAAATATTGAAGATGATGAGCTATGCACCCTTGTTGGCAGATATGGTTTAGGCGAAAGAAACGAGAGAGGGGAGCATCTCCTACATTTTTGCACAGACAACAACCTGTTTATAACTAATACAGGTTTTAAGCACGACCCGAGACGTCTCTACACATGGAGATCATCAGGAGAGAGATATAGAAATCAGATAGATTTTATACTAATCAAGTCCCGCTGGAGAACAATAATAAAGGATGTTAAAACCCATCCCGGGAAGGACTGTAACAGTGACCACCAGTTTCTGGCAGCCGAACTTAGGACGAAACTGCGGCTGGTACGACGACGACAGAGATATAATCAACCTAAATGGCATCTAAAACATAACACCGCATTTCAAACCACAGCAAAACAAGAACTAGAGAAACTTAAAGAACATCAGGAGGATTCGGCAAATGTCCTGTGGATGAAGGCGAAGGCGGCGCTCCACGATGCGGCTCGACAGGTGAGAGACATAAGAGAAGAACGCAGGAAGATACGGATTACTGACTATACTTGGACCAAGAACGCAAAAACCTTAAATTAAGGGAATTAAGTAATCAAAGCGAGGTGGACAAATACAGAGCCCTAAACGTAGATATCAAAAGATTGTGTAGAGAAGATGTTCAGAAAATATCGCGACTTTTGCGCAATCTCATCACTATCATCTTACTCACTCTAGTCCTTCTCTAGTGTTCTTTCTCTCTTCCTTTTCTCTCTCATACGCGACTTCAACCCAATCCCGATGCCGGTCTTATCAATCCAATCAGCATCGCACCACGCTATCAGCCAATCATAATCAAGCTCTCAGGAGCTTTCCCGCGCTCCTGCGTCGATATCGAGCCTTCCGGTGATCCTCGATCATTCCTCGAGTAACGATCTTTCATAGCGCACGCTGTCTTTGGAAAAATCGACAAAGCTCTCGGAATTTGGTTGCTATTCGGATCGGATCTAGAAATCAATCTCACGGTGTTCGCAAGAATCTCAGTGAACGAAAGGACATCATCAACCGGCAGACAATCATCGAATTGAGTGTAAGTGCGAATATTCGCGAGGTGCGGCTCGGACCAACGTACGTGTGCATGGACTCTAAGCGTTCTTCCCGACACCCCCCGAAACCAGAGACTCCTCTGGTACTTTATTCAACATATTTTGAGCCGGATCGGTGGGTGCGGTAACGAACATATCTGTGTGCGGGCGTAGAAATTCGGTGGTGTGCTTTCCACGTGCTAACGGCGAAAGTTCGAGAACGATCCGTGTCGTGCTTTCTCTCTCGCTCTGACTTCCGTCGGACTCGGTTGCTCGTGCGGGTTCGGCGACGCTCGGACGGACTCGGGCGCTCGGTAACGAATCTCTGCGATACGTGCTCAGGCTTACGCTCTCGGCGGCCATCTTGTGAGCCTCGTGCGCGCGATACGGACGGCTCATCGCACATTCTCTCCTCTGTGAATCTGAAAGAACATATCTGTGCGCGGAAGTAGAAATTCGAGTGTGTGCTTTCCACGTGCTAACGGAGAAAATTCGGGAACGATCAGTGTAGTGCTTTCTCTCTTGCTCTGACTTCCGTCGGGCTCGTTTGCTCGTGCGTGTTCGGTGACGCTTGGACGGATTCGGGCGCTCGGCATCGGATCTCCGTGACGCCACCGACGTTCCCCACTCTCCAACTGTAAGTGCTCAGGGTGAAACTCGACCTCATAGACAACAACTGGCAAAAGTTTGAAGCGACTCACCAGCGAATGGCGGAATCCAAGGCTGAACTCCTCCTGGATCACGATTACTTTCAAAAAAAGATATACGATCAGTGTCTGTTGTATTATGCTGACGCAAAAGCCGCATTGCTCACGCAAATTGACGAAAAGGAACGGACTCATCCTCTCTCTGGCTCGCAGTTAGCCTACCTCTCAATGGGCGGGCAAACATTAGCGCGACGGCATCTTCCAGAGATAACTCTGCCACAGTTCTCGGGTGACTTCTCAGCGTGGAGACCATTCCACGACTTATTCTCATCGCTGGTCGGCAGGAATACTGACATCTCCAACGTGGAAAAAATGCATTATCTTCGGACCAGCCTCATGGGCGAGGCGGCTCAACTTATCTCCAATCTCCCAGTGTCAGAGGACTCATTCGCCTCCGCTTGGGACTTGCTTGTCAGTCGCTTTGAAAACAAGCGGCTTCTCATTTCGGCCCAGGTGGACAGATTATTCCGCACTAAAACCATCTCCCAACGGTCCGCCAAGGAGCTCAACACACTCCTCAACACCACAACGGAAGCGCTCAATGCCTTGGAGTCTCACGGAGCCCCTGTGCAACACTGGGATCATCTTTTGGTTCACCTCACTGTCCAGCGGCTCGACCCAAGCACTCGAGAGGCATGGGAGGTCAAGCTTGGCTCTACTACGGACCCCCCATCGTACAAGGACATTCGCACATTTCTCACCGGCCGTGCTCGAGCCATGGAAAGTATGGAATTCGGAACTTTGAGCGTCTCTCCATCGGACAACCCCGCGTCCCCGGCATTACGACACAGCAGCAAACCATCTACGGCCATCGCTCATGTGGCCATCTCACCCCCCTCTGGGAATTCGGAGACCTCTGGATGTGCACTGTGCTCTGGTCCTCATTACATTGTCTCTTGTCCTCGTTTCAGAGATATGTCTCCTCATCTGCGGCGCAACATAGTAATCGACCGTCGACTCTGCTTTAACTGCTTAGGCAGGCATAACGCACTCGCCTGCCAAAACTCCAAGAGGTGTAGAGACTGCGGCAACAAACATCATACCATGATACACATGGATGATCAACCGCCCCCACGTCGGTCAGCTACATAAGGCAGGGTAATCTCCTCAACCGCAGCTCCACAGACGCCGGCGCTAGCCTCACCAAATGAGAGCACCACATCAACGGCTTCGGAATGACTCACGCACGCAGTCCTCGCTCCATCTCATTCGGCAGCTCTCACTCGTCCGGCAGTCTTACTCGCTACTTGTTGCGCCATCATCCGATCACCTGGCGGCTCGTCTCACTCGGTCAGGATGCTCATCGATCCCGGATCGGAACTCACCTTTGCTTCTGGACAACTTATCAAAACCCTTCAGGTACCTCGACGGCACGCCTCTGTCCCCATCATAGGTATTAGCGGATCTCAGTCGGAGCGAACTCGGGGTGTCGTCCCCCTAACACTTCACTCAATTTACTCTTCGCAATCCATCAAGGTTACAGCTTACATCCTCAAGAATTTGACAACCTCACTCCCGTCTATAGCGACAGCAGAGAATAGTTGGCCTCACCTTCACGGGCTCCAGCTGGCGGATCCGGATTTCCTCACTCTCGGACCAATAGACTTAATCCTCGGTGCCGACTCCTACGGTCTGTTCATCCAGCCCGATATCATTAAAGGGTCGGAGGAGGAGCCCATCGCTCAGCACACAATTTTTGGATGGATTGTCCTCGGTCCGACCTCTACACCATCAGCCACAGCTCATAGTTCTCATCATGTCGCGGTGGATCATGAGCTTCACTACCTGCTCACAAAGTTCTGGATTCAAAAAGAGGTTCCCTCATTCTCCGCAACTCAGCTCAACCCTGACGAAGAGGAGTGCGAAACTCACTTCAAGGACACTCATTCGCGAGATAGTGCTGGGCGTTATGTCGTACGGCTCCCCCTCAAGTTCCAGACCAGCCATCTAGGGGAATCGCGAACAACCGCTCAACGTTGCCTGCAACGCATGCTACGGCGCCTCTCAACGGATCCGACCTACCAGAATTTGTACTCATCATTTATTCGGGAGTACGAAGAGCTTCAGCACATGGTCAGGGTTTCCCCCTCCACTCCAGAACCATCACCGGTGTTCTACCTCCCTCACCATGGAGTCCTTAAGCATGACAGTATCACCACCAAATTAAGAGTGGTATTCAATGGGTCCAGCCTCACCAGCACGGGATCTTCCCTCAACGACATTCTGCACACGGGTGCGAACCTCCAACTGGACATCTCAGATATCTTACTCTGGGTGCGACGACACCGGTACATTTTTATCACGGATATCACCAAGATGTTCCGCCAAATTCAGGTTCATCCAGACGATTGGGATCTGCAACGGATCCTTTGGGTCGATAATCAACTCAACATCATCCCGTACCAACTCACGACGGTCACGTACGGCACACGATCAGCTCCCTTCTTGGCTGTTCGCGTCCTCCTTCAACTTATCGAAGACGAAGGTAGGAATTATCCTCTGGCGGTCCCCCCCTCTCCTCAAGGGACGGTATGTGGACGACATCTGCGGTGGCGCTGACACTCTTCCTGAGCTGATCTCTATCGCTCACCAACTAGTAAACCTCTGCATGGCGGGCGGCTTTCCTCTGGCGAAGTGGCAAAGTAATCATCCGGAGCTATTTCGGGCTCTCCCTAGGGACGGCGCAGCAGTAGAGCCTCACTCGTTCGCTAACACGCAGGGTAAGATTTTGGGACTCACATGGCAGCCTCACTCAGATCAGTTCGTCTTCCAGAGCAAGGCCTCCAACCGGCCCGTCATCACCAAACGGACCATACTGTCGGAAGTAGCGCAACTGTTTGATCCTTTGGGATTCTTATCTCCGGTAATCATCAGGGCGAAGACTCTCCTCCAGGAACTGTGGCTGGAAAAGGTCGGCTGGGATGACTGTCTCTCGCCGCAACTTCGAGATCGGTGGACGCACTTCCGTTCAGAGCTGTCGGCCCTGACTTCCATCACGATTCCTCGGTGGATCCTCGGTGGTCTCTCACGCCGTCAGCTACGGTCGAACTTCATGGATTTTCGGATGCCTCGCAACTTGCCATGACGGCTGCAGTTTACATCAAGGTCACCCATCACATGACGGAGCCAATCATCACACTGGTCTGCGCCAAAACCAATGTCGGACCTCTCAAAAGGCTCACCATTCCCCGGCTGGAACTCACGGCGGCGGTTCTACTCTCTCGTCTCATCAGTTATGTTTGTAACGATGCATCCCTCCACCGTTACCCGGCCGTCGATCCGCCGGAAGTCCGCCGCCCGACAAACACCGGTCGGGCATAATGCGGAGGCGCCGAGCGCCCATTTTTAAAGATTTATAAAACGTTCCGATTTGTAAACCGCCGTTAAAACGCGTGTTTACCCGGAACCGTCGCCGCGTTCGGGTAACCGTACCGACCGTTCCCGAAACCACCTGAGTCGCGCGCGGCGGTTCACCGTTAAATAATATGCCTTAAAACAATCAGGCATATTACGCACGCGCACCCGCCGGAAAAGCGGTATAAATAGGGCACGTTTTACATCTCAGGACCAGATCTTCCGCAACCGCCAGAGTCAGTACGACGCCTGGAATCCAGAACGATCCCGAAAACACGCTCAAAGAGAGAGAAAACGGGGTTGGGAGTACCCAGCCTCCGCCGAGAGTTTGCGGCATCTCTAAGAGCGATACTTTGAAATCTCTGCGATCGAGGAACACGAGATTGGGCGTACTCAGCCTCCGTCGGGAGTTCTCGACACCTCGCACGCATCCGTCCACCTAAGTGCAACGGCGATCATCCAGTGGTAGGGAGTTCCCTGCCATTGACGGGTGTTCCCGTCGGCCGTTGCACTCCTGCATTCTACGGGAAAACCATCCCCGGCAAAAACAATACCGCGATATCCGCGAACTCGCAGTAATTCCGCGACCGCCATTATCGCGATCGGACTCGCCATTAATACGGCGCGCCAAGTCCCGCTCAAGGGGGGAGGATCTAACCCGGCCGCGACATCGATCGACGCAATCAGATCGATACCGACACGTCTAAGGACCGCCCACCGACCCGACCGAAATTACCGCCCGGTAGTTAGCGGCCTCTGCCGAAATCCAGATCCGCGCACGTAATCGATAATTGTATCGAATCGCTGAAAGCGCGCTCCGCAACACACCCCGTGCATTGTAATTCGTATGCATCGCGACCAGCACGACCACACCGCTAGCCAAGTCCGACACTCACGCATACACGAGTGCGTTTTGTCACATTCACATCATCATTCGCCTCGCCCATATACTTTCGACACATTGTAAACCACACGTAAATATCTCGCGTTCGCGCACGCACTCGCTTTCTTATCATTTCACTCACATACAAGCGCACACACGCCCACACACACAACATTTATACACACACACTCACTCTGTATACACATATACTTACACGCAATAAATTATATTTTACCTAACGCATCTATCGTTCGTCTCTTGATACCCTTTCATGAGCCCCGGATCCCGACCGAGTTATCCACGACCGCCTCGCGAAATCGGTTTATTACGGGAGTGGTGCACTTGGACACGGTGCAAGTGGACACGTTACAAATGGACACGAGATTTTGCACACGGTTCAATTGGACACAGTGCATTTGGACACAGTCATTTTGGATACAGTAGCTTTTGGACACATAAGAAAATACGCATCGTTTACTTGGACACCGCTCAATTGGACACTGTTCATTTGAACACCGTTCGTTTGGACACAGAAAGATGCGCACCGTTCATTTGGACACCGTTCGTTTGGACACCGTTATTTGCCCACCGTTCGTTTGGACACTGTTCATTTGCCCACTGTTCGTTTGGACACCGTTCATTTGCCCACCGTTCGTTTGGACACCGTTCATTTGCCCACCGTTCGTTTGGACACCAAAATTTGATTTAAGTCATACGACGTAATCCACACCAAATTTTTGTTTTAAATAAGAAATAGGTTTGGGTTAGGTTATATCTTTCGGAAGTGGAGCCCCCCCGCAGGGGAGGGCGGAACCCACTGTATCCATGCATGACATCCAAATATGCGAAAGGCTAAACAAAGTGCTAAAAGCAATGTAAAATTAATGACATCAGTATCAGAGATATATAAGTATGAATATATTTTATTTTGACAGATATTATAACCTTCAAATGTATCTCCTTTTCACGATTTCATATTTTACATAGATTTACCAGTATAAAGTGTTATAAGAATACTGATTATATTTTCCCAAAATGATTTTTATTTCTCTCCATCTGTTACATATTCAAACAAACAGTGCGCATGTTTCTGTGTACAAATGAAAGGTGTCCAAACGAACGGTGGGCAAATGAGCGGTGTCCAAACGAACGGTGGGCAAATGAACGGTGTCCAAACGAACGGTGTCCAAATGAACGGTGCGCATCTTTCTGTGTCCAAACGAACGGTGTCCAAATGAACAGTGTCCAATTGAGCGGTGTCCAAGTAAACGATGCGTATTTTCTTATGTGTCCAAAAGCTACTGTATCCAAAATTACTGTGTCCAAATGCACTGTGTCCAATTGAACCGTGTGCACAATCTCGTGTCCATTTGCACCGTGTCCAATTGTACTGTGTCCAAGTGAAGGCCACTCGTTTATTACATGTTCAACTAGAACTCGCGGAGGTACCAATCTACCTGTGGACGGACTCATCAGTATCGCTCACCTGGATCAACAATCATCCTTCTCGCTGGAAGGACTTCGTTCGGAATCGAGTGGCGGCAATTCAAGAACGCGTACCTCAGGGTCATTGGCGGTTTATTCCCGGCAAGGAGAATCCAGCAGACTGTGCTTCTCGCGGTCTCTCTTCCACGCAACTCTCTCGGCATCATCTTTGGTGGAACGGTCCCTCATGGCTAGCACAGTCTCCTCAACATTGGCCAAGCACGGTATCACAGCTAGATTCGGCGGCGACTCTTGAGGAGCGGCCCGGGCTTCTTCTCACCTCCTCAACAATAAGACAACACCACCTCTGGGAGCTTCTCTATCGTTACTCATCGCTCACACGGCTTCTTCGGATTACGGCTCACTGTCAACGGTGTTGCGCGATCCTCAAAGGCATACCACAGTCTTCTCTGGCCACACCTCTCACACCTGCAGATCTGGAAGTTTCACGACTATATTGGATTCGGTCAGTCCAATCGGCGTACTTCTCATCGGAACTGACACTCATCTCAAGCGGAGCACACTTGTCAAGGTCTCATCCTCTCGCCAAGTTTACGGCCTTCATCGATCATTCGGGCATCCTCAGAGTCGGAGGCCGACTCAAGCATTCTCAGTTGGACTCTGAATGCAAGCACCCAGCCATCTTGCCACGGGATTCATATCTGTCCCGACTCATTATATCGGACGCCCATCTAAGGACTCTTCACGGCGGAAGTCAGGTAACCTTGACTTATCTTTGCCAGGCTTACTGGATCGTTGGTGGCCGAGCTCCAGTAAGATCTCACATTCTCCGCTGCGTTCGGTGTGCTCGACAACGAGGCGTAAGGGCACAGCAACTCATGGGTCAACTGCCATCATCTCACATTACGCCATCTCGTCCCTTCCTCAACACAGGGGTTGATTACGCCGGCCCCCTCACTCTTAAAACTTGGCGAGGACGAGGGGCTAAGTGTCACAAGGGATGGTTAGCCATCTTTGTTTGCTTCTCAACTTCGGCGGTTCATCTGGAGGCAGTGACGGACTACTCGACAGACGGATTCATCGCAGCGTATCAGCGGTTAACGGGACGGCGAGGTATCTGCCAAACTCTTTTTAGCGACTGTGGAACCAATTTTCAGGGGGCAAATACATCTCTTAAGCGGCTATTCAATGCGGGATCAAAGGAATTCTCGGAACTCGCTCAGCTACTGACCCATGACGGCACCACTTGGGTCTTCAATCCTCCAGCAGCCCCTCACTTCGGCGGTAAATGGGAGGCCGCTGTCAAATCGGTCAAGCATCATCTGCGAAGAACTATAGGCGAGACTGCCCTATGAAGAACTTACGACTCTTCTAGTTCAAATCAAGGCAGTCCTCAACTCCAGGCCATTGTGTCCACTTTCTGACGACCCGGAAGACCTGGCAGCCCTCACCTCCGGGCACTTCATCATCGGGGCAGCGCCAACTACAATTCCGGAGCCATCTCTCTCCGCAGTGCCCCTCCCAAGGTTATCTCGGTGGCAGCTCATTCAGCAACAATTCCATCATTTCTGGTCATGTTGGTCAGCTGAATGTCTTCAACGTCAGCTAGCGATATCGAAATGGCATCATCCCTCCACACAAATCAAGGTCGGCTCTCTTGTACTTCTCACGGATGAGAGATTCCCCCCATCAAAATGGCCTCTTGCTCGGGTCACACAGCTTCATCTTGGCTCCGACGGTCTCTGCAAAGTGGTCACCCTTAAGACGGCCACAACAGAACTCAAGCGGCCTATCACCAAGTTGGCAGTGCTTCCGACGACACCAGATCAACCCTCACCCACGGAGCAACCAGCAACGGATTCGGCCTCACAATCACCAATAGCATAATTCTTCAACGCTGTTGTAGAAGGCGGGCGGAATGTTCAGAAAATATCGCGACTTTTGCGCAATCTCATCACCATCATCTTACTCACTCTAGTCCTTCTCTTTAGTGTTCTTTCTCTCTTCCTTTTCTCTCTCATACGCGACCTCAACCCAATCCCGATGCCGGTCTTATCAATCCAATCAGCATCGCACCACGCTATCAGCCAATCATAATCAAGCTCTCAGGAGCTTTTCCGCGCTCCTGCGTCGATATCGACCCTTCCGGTGATCCTCGATCATTCCTCGAGTAACGGTCTTTCATAGCGCACGCTGTCTTTGGAAAATTCGACAAAGCTCTCGGAATTTGGTTGCTATTCGGATCGGATCTAGAAATCAATCTCACGGTGTTCGCAAGAATCTCAGTGAACGAAAGGACATCATCAACCGGCAGACAATCATCGAATTGAGTGTAAGTGCGAATATTCGCGAGGTGCGGCTCGGACCAACGTACGTGTGCGTGGACTCTAAGCGTTCTTCCCGACACCCCCCGAAACCAGAGACTCCTCTGGTACTTTATTCAACAGAAGACAAAAACCAATACTTAAATAAGGTGTGTGAAGAAATTTAACAACATAAGTATAAAAATGAAACTCGTGATATGTTTAAAAAATCAAGCAATCAACTTGTGCTTTTGTGCCAAAATATATTGGTATAAAGACAGAAGACGGAGTTTTATTAACGAAGGAAGAAGACGTACTGAAGCGTTGGAAGACATACTGTGAACAACTAATGGTGCACGAAAGAACACAGGAAGAGAATCATGCAGTACGGATAACTCTACGTAGATAATGAGTTCGAGATAATGAGAGAGGAAGTTATGGCTGCAATAAAGAAACAAAAATGCTATAAATCAACAGGAATCGATGATGTAACAATCGAAATGATACTGGCCACAGAGGAAATAGGAATTGAGATTGTCCTCAAAATATGTCAGAAAATATGGAATACCTGTATCTGGCCTGAGGACTGGACAACATCTGTATATGTACCTCTGCACAAAAAAGGGCCAAAGTATATCTGCGAGAATTATCGTACTATTGCTCTGCTATCACACCCGAGCAAAATCAGGCTACAAATAATTCTCGAGCGCTTAAAGCCATACCTTTTACCAGAAATCCCTCAAGAACAAGCAGGTTTCGTCCCGGGTCGTGGAATGCGTGAGCAGATTTTGAATGTTTGACAGATAATTGAGAAATCAAGAGAATATATAACATCACAACGTATATTTGTTTTATAGACTACAGCAAAGCTTTTGCCTGTGTTCGATGGGAAAAGATGTGGCAATCCCTGTCTGAAATGGGAACTCCAGCACACCTCATCACTCTAATAAAGAATCTTTATGAGAATAACACCGCTCGAGTAAAGATGGACGGACAACTGACAGAATGTTTTCATGTTGGGAAGGGTATGAGGCAGGGGTGTCCTCAGCCCTATACTTTTTAACATCTATGGTGAAGATATCATGAGGAAAGCAACCGAGGAGTGGGACGGTGGCATATCAATAGGCGGCAAGAAAATCAGCAATCTGAGGTATGCTGACGACATCACTCTGTTTGCCTGTACGGAAGAAGAGTTGACAACACTCTTGCAAAGAGTCGAGCAAGCGAGTCTCGAAGCTGGCCTAGGAATTAACAGAAGCAAAACCAAAATAATGATTGTGGACAGGTCCAATAATAACCGTATAGAAGTTAAGCAAATAAACAATATAGATGGTGTACAAAAGTTTGTATATCTCGGATCTCTGGTCACAAATACTGGTGGATACAGCGAAGAAATTAAAAGAAGGATAGCTATTGTCAAAAATGCCATGGCAAATTTAACAAAAATCTGGAAAAGCCACGATATTATAACCTCAACCCAAATGAGATTTGTAAAGAGTCTTGTCCTTCCAGTTTTTTTATACGGAGTGGAATGGTGGGCACTAAAGGAGACTGACAAACGTGCCATAGATCCTTTCGAGATGCATTGCTGGAGAAGGATGCTGCGTATACCGTGGGTCGCCAGAAGAACGAATCAGTCCGTCCTGGATCAACTGCATATTAGAAAACGGCTACGATGTCTTGTTTTGGAAAGAATTACAACCTTTTTCGGGCACGTAATCCGCGAAGATGGTCTAGAAAAGCTGACAATTCAGGGTAGAATCGAAGGTTCCAGAAGTCGAGGAAGGTCACCGACTAGATACACTGATCACATTGTCAGTATAACAGGCCTGTTCTTTGGTCGGTGTGTTAGAATGGCCATAGATCGAGAAGGATGGAGGGAGATATCATGCAAAGCCTCATGATAACCGATAACGGGTAAACGACTAAGAAGATATTATATTCATAATGTTAATTTTAATTGGAATAACAGATAAGTTTTTTCTCAAGACAAACCTTTTATGCTGGTAGCAACACAACAATTTGTGTTAAAATACGAAGAATAAATATAGGAAATATTATAAATTTATTAATCACAACTTTTAACATTGCAATTTTATTTTTTTCATTTCCGATTTAATAAAAAATGCAGTGTTATAGTCCAAAAAGGCTATACACCAGTTACTAAATATATATTATTTTAGATATATATTATTTTATACGGTAAGGCATTGCTTAACGTGTAATGCGAATACAAATCACGTTACGAGCGTTGACCGAGAAAAGCGCTGACAATGCGAGCCACGCGCGAAGCCCGAACGACCGCGCAATCAGTTCATTGCAAAAACGCGGAAATCAGAGCAAGTGGAATAAGGAAATTGCGAAAATGCAACGTACAAGTCCTACTTAGAAGCGTAATAAAAAGAGAAAAGGGAAATTGCAAAAATGCAAGTAAAGAAGCTTTGCTTAGAATTCCTTAGTTTGCGCCCGGATCTTGCCGCCAAAATCGAGTGACACGACACGTTGCCCGGCTGCCAAACTATCCCCTCCCGAGACACCAAAGAGACATAATAAAAAGACTCATCGCTAATAAGCGGCGCGCAGTCGCAATAATTAATTAATATCGAACGGACAGTCAATAACTAATTACGGGCAACTATTAAATTAAAGTCACGCAATCGGCAGAAATAAATATGAAAAATCTCGAGGAGTGAGTCTCGCGACCGAAACTCGACTCCAGATACGCGCACGCCAAGATATCCGCTATCGCGATACGCGACGCGAGCTAACGTGCGGGAACTTTGTAATAAATCCAACCTTTGAATAAAATAGATATTTATATATATTTATCCCGACTATAAGAAAATTATTTCTATCTACAAACAAATCGGCGAGTCTCGGGCAGAGTTCGAATTCCTAAATTTCATCCGGCAAACAACCCCAACTACCGTGCCTCTCCGGAGGCATAACATTATTTGGCGGCAGCGGTGGGATCTGCCGGGGCATCGCCAGAGCTCACTCAAGACTTGCAAAAGACACAACTGTAATAAAAAACGGGCACGACAGCAATCAATTGAATTAAAGTTGACGGACGAAAGCAGCAGCCAAGCCTTTCCCAAGACCTGCAAAGCATCCAGGGTATAAACAGAGCAAGCACGCCAGCACACGTAAAACGTAAGCTGATGGAAATCACAATCGACGGAAAACAACGCACGGACAACAGAACGAGCATCGCCATAACAGCTGAACGTAAGCCGCCAAGCATAGCGATCTACGACAACTCTACCGACAACGCACCGACCCCGGACAACGACCGCCGTACGACGAGCTTCGTCAGCCGTATCAACTGCCGAGCAAAGGACTGCAGCGTCAGCGACCTGCTGACACAGCGATCATGCGAGACGTCATACTGTTGTAAGTCCGAAAAATTTAATAAAAAATATTCGCGTGAATGTCGAAAGGTTCAAATATACCGAAACCGATAGCGAACCGATCGTGCTTACTAAGCAAATCAGCCCGACGAGCGATTAGCGTAAGTTTAACACTGCAAGAAAATCTTTGTAACGCGCACAGAAACTTAGAAACTCAATACTCGAGCGAAAGCGAGCCCGAGTTACCGGAGAAAGTCGTCACAGAACGCGAATTTCCATTTAACACTTTTGACGAAAGCCTACTCTCGCGTAATGCGACTGACCCCAGTGACAACACTCAAGGCGAGACTAGACGTACGCGACTGTATATTAACAGAACTCCAAGTAGAGTATGTTTGCGACGCGAATTATCGCTAACTTCTTATAAGAGCGATCTGTTCGACCCGGAAGAAATTTACCGCCAACATGAAAATAATATGGCCGAATCGCAAACTCTCCACGAACGCACTCCCGCAAATCCGCCATAAGGCACAATAGACAAGGAAATCGAAAACGTGCGACGATCCATTCACCAGATGGACATTGCGACATAGCGACATAGCGGAGACAAATCGCACTCCGCCTCCCGAAACAAATCACGATGAAAGAAGAAATTATATGTAACTCTTCGAAATGTTAAATAAAATACGCGCGGAAGTAAAATCAATGAATAGGCGAACAACGCGAGTAGAAGACGCGATTATAGATTTACCACGCCACGGATATAACCGCCAAGAAGACGGTAACGACGTGTTTAATGAAACATATGGACGAACCGCACATCAGAAGTCGACGAAACGTCGCTCCAAATTACTTGCCGTTAAAGGAAGCAAGAACAATGATTCTCGAATTTGACGGAACATCGCGACATAAGTTATTAAAATTTTTAAATCCATGCACATATGCCGTTCAAAACATAAATCCCGCGAATGTAGAATTATTAATTTGAGTAATACTATATACAAAACTAAAAAGAAAAGCCATGCAGGATTTCGAAACACGAAACATTCAAACTTTCGACAAATTAAAACAACTCGAAACTTGTTATCAGTCGAAACAAAGCATGACACATTTACAGATTGAATTCAATTTGCTAAAACAAAAGCCGAATGAAACTGCACACGCTTTCGGACAACGCGTTGATTTACTGGCAATGAAATTATACGATTCGATGATCAAAGGGGAAGAGCATTCCGCATCAGCAAAACGCACGATTCAACAAACAATCCAAAAGCAAGCGTTAATAAATTTCCAAATCGGAAATATATACACGACGAATTACAAGTACCCGTACGCAGCGATATACGACGCTCCAAGGAGCGATAACGGGTGCGAGCGCCAAAGAAAAACTCAGACCGACAACAGCGAGAACAAATAACTTTGTTAATAAAAATAAAACCGAATCAAGTTACTCGCGACATAGTCAAAGTTCGATTCCAAAATGCTTTAAATCCGGAAAAACGGATATTACAGACGCGATTGTCGAAGTAACCGATATGCGCTCCCGAAACCGGAAAAGCCCTCGCAAATAAACGCAATAAATAAGTATTGCTCGCACTGAAAAAAGACAGGACACAGCCGCGACAAATGTTAAAGCCTAAACGGAAAACCGAAAAGTAGCATAAATAAAATAAAAATCGGTAATCAGCAAAAAACGCGCGAAGAAAATATACGCGACCAAAAGTATTCGCAACAACAGAAAAGTAACGCCTATAGCGCAAGTAGCAGCAGCGAAGAGGAGTAGGAGGAAGCGAGAAAGAAACAACCGCTACCTGCGTCCGAGTATCGCGTTAGGCACATTAAAGATATACCACGCGCACAGAAAAAGACAGACTTATTATTAATAATATTACGACAAGCAAAAGACGAAAAAATACAGATGTATTCACAATTCAGGATTGATCATCTTGTTAATAAAATTGAAATATTTAGAGGACGAAACACTTATACACAAAGATAAAATCGCACTCATAGACATAATCGGGCATAAAATACACACAATAGGAAAAATGTACGCCACGATTAAAATAAAAAAAATCACAAGGTAAAACATGCATTTTACGTTGTGAGAGACGACATTCCGATCGAATATGAAGGAATTCTAGGAATTGTTTTCTTTTGACAACATTCGGTATCTTGCGATTATAATCAAAATCAATTGAAAATAGGAAACGCCGTACTAAAATTCCATTCGCTTAACAAAACAATTCTAAAATCGCACAACGAAAACATCGTAAAGGCGACAACGAATTAAAATTGGATAAGAATAGTACGAGCAGACGAAACAGCTCCAGGAATCTACCTTGGAAACTGCTTTGGAGAACCAAAAAATTACACGTGTCCCATTAATATCATAAATACAATCAATACGGAAATCGAGATACAGACGCCGAACGTCATAGAGCGCGATATCGAATCCAAAATACATACGATACAAGCAAAAAAAAATTTTAAACCTGCTAATTTGGGCAAATCTGACAACTACTACGTACACAACATTTAAATATGGAAAAAAAAACAGGCACTTCTACGGATATGCGAAAATATTACGTATAATATTACGTATTACATTTTAGTTGGACGGAGAACCGCTGATCTGCACAGTGACGGTAGAGCACGAGATAAACACGCGCGCCGATACCTTACCGGTAAACACCAGACTGTATCGTCTTCCCGAGGAGCACAAGGCGGAAGTAAATAAACACTGCAAGAAATGCTAAGAAACGGCATAATCCGAACAAGCGCGAGTCAATGAAACGCACCCTTATTATTGGTACCGGAAAACTTAAGTTCCGAGTAATAGTAGACTTTTAGAAGCTAAACGACTTAACAACTCTTAGCGACTCATTTCCACTGCCCAATATTATCGATATACTGGACCAGTTAGGAAACGCCAAATATTTTACCACACTAGACTTAGCGTCAGGATACTATCAGATACCGATGGCTGAGCAGGATAAACAAAAGACAGCTTTTTCAACGCCCTATAGACACTATGAATTTATTAGAATGTCTGGATTGAAAAATGTGCCAGCAACATTCCAGAGACTGAAGAATTCAATTCTAACCGAAATACAAGGACTTAAATGTCTAGTTTATTTAGACGACATCGTCATATACGGATCGAAACTAGAGGACTACAATGAAAAACTCAAGGAAGTACTGCAGAGACTCCGAGAAAACAATCTGAAATTGCAATCGGATAAATGCTAATTTTTGCAAGGAAGTAATTTATTTAAGACGTATTATTTCGGAAAATGGAATATCTCTGGATCCGTCAAAGTTAACCCAATAAAAGAATTTCCGACGCCGAAAAAAGTGAAGGATATACATCTTTCATAGGACTAGTCGGATACTATAGAAAATTTATAGATTTCTCAAAAATAGCCAAGCCACTGACGAAATTTACGAAGAAAACGGAAAAATTCGAGTAGACAATGGAACAGCAAAATGATTTCGAAAAATTAATGACGGCGCCAGTGCTAACGTATCTAGATCTCAATCAAGAATTCATAATAACTACTAATGCTTTCGACTATGCAATCGGAGAAGTATTGTCACATAGAAAAATAGATAACGACCGGCCATTTGCTTACGCTAGCAGAGTATTATCGCAGGCGGAGCAGAATTACAATACAACAGAGAAAGAATTACTAACAATTGTATAGGCTGTAAAACATTCTAGGCCATACATATACGATACGAAATTTAAACCGTAACCGATCATAAACCATTAATTTGGATACTTAATGTGAACGATCCCGGATCGAGATTGATCCGATGGAGATTAAAGCTCAAAGAATATGATTACGAAATCATTCATAAAGCCGAATCAGCGAACGCGAACGCCAATGCACCGAGCCGCAATATAACAAGAGAAGCGCATGAAACAGAAGAGGAAGAACGAGAAATCCTCGCAATAGAAGAAGAAACAAATTCCGACGAAAAAAAAAATATACACGGAGGAAGACAAGAAACAGATATTATATGAATATCATAATGCACCTACAGGTGGACATTAAGAAGTTGAACAAATGATACAAAGAATTCGCCTAAATTATAATTGGCCAGGAATAACGAAAGACCTAGAAAAATACATTGCAAGATGCGAATTGTGCCAGAAAAATAAATTATCTCGAAAAAATAAAGTACCGGTAATAATCACGGATACGCCTACTAAACCGTTCCAAAAATGCGCGTTAGATATTATAGCTAATAGTTATAACAAACGGAAATAAATATCTTATAACATTCCAAGACAATTTAACGAAATTCACCAAAGCAATACTGATTCCAAACCAAAAAGCAAATACGGTCAGTAAAGAATTCGTTACTAAAATTGTACTTGGATACGGAATACCGGAAAAAATTTTAACGGACCCAGGCACAAGTTTCCTCAGCGAAATATTTTAAAATACATGGAAATTATTAAAAATAAATAAAATACAAACAACTATCTATCATCCGGAAAGTAATGGTGCGTTAGAACGATCGCATCGAACATTAGCGGAATATTTGAGACATTACATAACCGAAGACCAGACAGACTGGGACGAATATGTGAATCGACAAATATATGAAATATTTTAATATAAAATTACAGGATATTCGTCAGTTAGAACAGCCGACAGGCCGAGATTCGCATGGGGCTACATGAAATAAATACACATTACAAAATCCAAAAATTCCAACACAACCCTGGGATATATTTCGAAAAAATCAGACAAATACAACAGGCTTCAAAGACATCATGAAATACATATGTACTTGCAACAACAAAGCCAAAACGAAGCTTGCAAAAGTAAACATATAATTGCGACAGAAACGATATGGATACCGTTGCAACAATCACTTACTTGGTTATATTCAACTATACGCGAACAATCAATAGTAATTCAATGCGAAAATTATAACAAAATTAGAAAAATAATTAAAGGAACAGGGCAAATCACGCTTTAAAACAAATGTAAATTAATAACAACGGAAATGACAATCCAACCAAAGGAAGTCATACAAGGCAGCGAAATAGAAACGTATCTACCGGAAATTAATATAAAATTTATAAAACACAACACAAACATACTAGACACGGAACAACAAAACATCGTACAGCACTCAAAATTAACAGGATTAAAAAATAAATTAAAAGATACAAATAACAATTTACAAAACAGTAATGACAAATTTTTTATACAAAAACAATTCGTATATCTTATGGCAACGAGTACATGTCGCGTTTCTCGCATCGCTAGGCAACGTAACAATGTGATCGCGCATTCTCCGCAGTCCGTCGCTAAATAATAATCATGCAGCAGTTAACGATAATACGTAATATGTAGATTCGCTACGCTGTGAGTGAGCAGGTGAGTGAATGAGTGCGTGAATGAGTGACCGAATGAGAGAGTGTATGAGTGTTGTGTAAAAGAGAGAAAGAGAGCGAGAAAAAAAATATATGCGTAAGTAGTGATACTATGCGGGTTTTAAGCCATGGTCCTCTAAGGGGGGGTGAGGGGCGAGGGAAAATCGGCGCGGGGGTATGACGTCACGGGGGGGGTATGACGTCACGCGGGGGGGGGCGAAACCGATGGGCGGGTCCGTGGAGAGGGGGAAGGGGGAACCGCGTACTAACCGATAGGCGAGGGGTCCGCGGAGAGGGGC
The DNA here is from genome assembly GCF_030449975.1 of Polyergus mexicanus. Lineage (NCBI taxonomy): Eukaryota > Metazoa > Arthropoda > Insecta > Hymenoptera > Formicidae > Polyergus > Polyergus mexicanus. Next base: position 1,044,301 of record NW_027223340.1, on the reverse strand, counting down.
GAGGGAGACCGCATCCTAACCGATAGGCGAGAGACCCGCTAACCTAACCTAACCGGTAAGCGAGGGGTCCGCGGAGAGGGGGGAAGAGGACCGCGCGAAACCGATAGGCGAATTGTCCGCGGGGAAGAGGAAACGCGAAGGTACGATGCCGCGAGTAGGTGTGAGAGAGATAGCGCGAGGCGTCCGCAATGTGTAAGAGAAGGATAGCGCTAATGATATTCTATGGGCGTGGGAGAAGGATAGCGCGAGGCGTCCATATGAGCGTAAGACAAGGATAGTGTTTGCATGCACGTTGGAAAAGGAAGCGCGAGGCGTTCGCAATATGTGGGAGAGGGATAGCGTTCGCATGCACTTGAGAGAGAGAGAGAGAGACAGAGAGAGAGAGAGAGAGAGAGAGATAGCGCGATGCATGCACGTGGATGATACGGCGTTTGCAAGGCGGTGCGAGAGAGATAGCGCGGGGCATGCACGCGTGTAGGAGAAGGATAGAGTTCGCATATTAAATTTTGCAGACTGTGCATATCTATTACACCGTTTTTATTCATACATACATACATAAAGGATGGGATAAATAATTAAATTCACAGATAATTAGTAAAATAACTTATTTATTACAACCCTCGTGAAGAATATCATTTACGGCACATGTCAATAACTCGCAATCTATGAGCGATTCGCTGTTAAACATATCACTTTCATGTATCGTTTCTGCAGCGTCGCATACATTAGCGATATTATTCTGTTGTAAAACAGTTACAAATTGTTTGAATTTTTCATTTACAATATGCGTATTTTCGCATAACCAGTAATACATATGATCCATGTATTTTTCAAAATCGAATAAATAGAATAAAGTTGGCGGTTTCATATATAAAGAATTATTGGATAATCCTATTTTTATAATATTCAAATCAGATATTTTAACCATTTCGAATGTCAAATCTCGAATCCGCAATGGGATTTCAGTCGATTGTAGAAGCCGTTCAATGTCCGCACGTTTCTACATTAGCAATTTCCATGTTTCAAAAGGCAATATTATTTGATTGCCCCGATTATCATCGAGAATCAATTCCACGCAAGATACAGCTCCAACGTTTATTCCAATGTCCAAATATTTGTATGACGTCGGGTTTAAGGCGTATCGTCTTCCGAGTATATGAACCGCGCGACGAGGCTCGGATGAAATGCGTAGAGTAAAAACAATATTATTTATATAAATATTTAAAAGGTGTAAAAAATATTTAAAAAGTATAAAAATTCTTTAAGTTAATTAAAACTTACTTGTTACATTTCTTCTTCTTACTTGATGAAGTTTCATCAGCATCTTGAATCGGAACGTAATAATTCATGCGGCTTCCTTCAGTGGGATACATTTTTATATGAACCTTTTACACAAGTGGCCGATGCAATACTGAACGTATTAAACATATTTAAAATATGTATTAGCGTTGCAAAATTGCAATGGGGTGGGGATTATTGCCGACGCGATATTTTTTTCAATTTTTCTATTCAAGCGCCGATGTACGACTGCTTCGTGATGACATTACCCCCAGGTGTGAGATTTAGCCGAATGCACACAAAAATGCAACGTAATATAAAATTTTCAAACGCTAATGTGCGGTTGCTAGATATCAGAATTCAAACGCGCGTGTCAAAACATGGCAAAATCGTGAAATATAAGAATAATTATCAAGGTTAAATTGTCCTAATATACAAGTAATTTAACTTTTTCGATGCATCTGGGCTGAGATGACATCATCATCACCAGGTGTGAGATTTAGCCGAATGCATAAAAAATGCAACGTAATATAAAATTTTTAAGCGCCGATTTGCGGCTACTTCGCGATGACATCATCCTCAGATATCCAAACGCGCGTGTCAAAACATGACAAAATCCTGAAATATAAGCATAATCCTCATGATTAAATTGCACTAACATTGGACAGCAGCATGTAATTTGAAACTTTTGCGATGCACCTGGGTTTCGACATCATCTCTAGATGACAAAAAAATGTAATAATCGACATTAGTCAAAATGTACGTGACAAATCGCGAAATAAAGATTTAGTTGATACACATGATAGAAAGAGACATCCAGATAGAATATAAAATCATAGTAAAGAGGCACACCCTGTCAGTATTTTCGCCAAGAGTTCCGAGACAAGAGCTATTAATAAGCGCATCTTGTTAGCAAAAATTTTTGGCATAAATTTAGAAATATGGCGGAAAACAATGCCGAACGAATTCTGTGCGAGCAATCTGCAAGGGTGAATTCGATAGAGGAGTACGTTGCGTGGGAGCAACGATGCGACGAATATATCGAATCGGAAGAGCAAAGCCGAATCAAACGTCCACGATTATCGATCGGGATTCGACAATCGTTGATTGCCCGAATCGCACGACTCGAGGGATTGAAAAACTCGTTACGCAGGCGTTTTGTACATGCGGGTGCAGGATGCAGTACGCGGCAACACGGATTGATTTGGCGAGAGATCGATACGGCGTTCGAAAGCCGCATATTGACTGGTGCGGTTATAAATCATAATCACATCGAGCCTCGCCAATTTTTCGAGGATGCCAAAGACATTGTGCTCTAACACGTGCAAAATGTGATGAAAAAACACTTTAATGTGAAAATTAATACATTGTTCAATGGTGAATTCGTGACGGGTGATATGCGCGCAAATAAAAGTATCAATACGAGAAACTATGAACTCTTTCGCACATCCGATTTACGCGAATGGTACGAGCGGTGCGTTGTCGAGCCCACTCTAGCATCGCTCGAAGAATTTCAGGAACGCGATAACGGGTGGGCATTATCACGAATACTCGATTTAAATGTAAATATAAATAAATATAATCCTTTGCGCGCGGGGTGCCACATTAAATTACCGCGAGAAATAACAATGAAGAGAGCGGTAATAAACGTGCAATCTAATGACAATGCGTGTTTCGCGTGGGCGGTGGTCGCCGCTCTATATCCTGCTGAAGATCATGTTTATCGGGAATCTTCGTATCCTCATTACACGACAGTGCTGAATCTCCCGGACATTGAGTTTCCAGTAACTGTGAATTAAATTAAAAAATTCGAACTTGCCAACGATATCTCAATCAATGTATATAGTATTGAGGAAAAGAACATTGTCCCGATACGTCTGAGTGAGCTGAAAAAAGACAAACACGTCAACCTGTTGTACATTGAAGACAACAACGTTGAACATTTCGCGTGGATCAAGAATCTATCCCGCCTCGTGAGCTCGCAATTGAGTTGTGGCAAACGAAGACAATATATCTGCGATCGATACGTTTATATTTAATAAATTATATTGCAGAAATCTTTGAACAAAAATTAAAAATTATTTCTTTTACAGATGTTTGCACTACTTTGGCTCGAACGACAAGTTACAGTCACATATTATGGACTGTCGAGAGATGAACGAGTGCGCTATCCAATTACCGAGCGATAAGGACAAGTGGCTCACGTTCAACAACTATAATGGGAAAGAGCAGCTTTCTTTCATCGTATACGCCGAGTTGGAGTGTGTTTTAGAGAAGACGGAGGAAGAGAGAAACTACCAACATCATAAAGTATTTAGCATAGCATATTATGTACATCGTTCGTACGATGATTCGTTATCCGCGTATCATTCCCGTCGCGATATCGATTGCATGTCATGGTTCGTCGAAGAATTAAAAAATTTAGCGCAACGTGTAAAAATTATTTTATCAGCTAATGTCCCCATGGTAAATTTAACATCTGATGAATGGGAAAATTTTCATAGCGCGACACAAAATATCACATTTGCGAGAAACCATTCGTACACTACGATACACGCGTACGCGATCATTGCCATCTAATCGGGCGATACAGAGGTCCCGCGCATTCAAATTGCAATTTAAATTATAAAGATTCTTTTTGCATTCCAATAGTTTTTCATAATTTATCCAGTTACGATGCACATTTTATTATAAAGGAGATAGCTACAGCGTTCGAAGGGGGAATCGAGTTACTTCCGATAACAAAAAAAATATATATATATCATTATATCACGAAAAATATTAAACTTACTGAAGAGAAATCAAAAAATCATATTAAATTGCGTTTTATCGATTCGTATAAATTTCTCACAGCTAATCTCGATAAATTGGCATCATTCTTGAATAAAGACAAACTCAAAATTTTAAAATCTGAATTTCTAAATTCATCAAATAACAATTTCAATTTATTAACACGGAAGGGTGTTTTTCCGTACGAATATATTGTTACGTCCTGGCAACTCCACGATTCCTTCCTTTCGCAATGTTGCGGCAACGATAATCGATCGGTGATAAAAATAAGTCGTTCAGTAAATAGAGCATCTTGAGCCACGCATTTCTTTAAACATCTAGTCACTTGTCAATGTCAATATCTATGAACAACCGTGGGAAAGACGCGAGAGACCGGTGACGAAACCGCGCCAGTCGCCTAAAAATAAACAAAATCAGTAGATACCCTCGAAATAGAATTTTCCAACGGAAGAATAAATTGATATCGAAAAGATAATAAAATTCCCTCTAAGAAAATATCCGACAAACGTAACTAAATCAATAATGATGAAACTCCTGTGACGACATATCCAGTAACGACGGTAAGACCCTTTCTAATCAGATCACGTGCGTAAGACAAAATCTAATGCCCAACTGATATCGAGATCACCAATCGACGATCGTCACGGGTAAAAATTCGAAAAGTAGGAGAAACACCCCGCCTAATGAGGGCACTGGCATAATTTTTAATTCGTTGGAGACTTGGAAGATTCCCACTCTTAGAAATTAGAATACACCCCTAAAAAAAAGATATAAAAAGAGGACCTAAAGGGCCACTCACTCACTTGCTTACCACTTCACTTACTTAGCACTTGCTTTATTCACTTAATTCTGTGCGTGCATCTTCAGTTAACATAAGTCTCATTAAGTGCCGTGGCACCGCGAAAACTACTAGAAAAATTATACCAGTGCACTCATCGCCTGATTAATCTGGACCCCGGCAACCCGGCAAATTAAGAAATTCCACACGTTCACCTACGAAACAAAAAGTAAGTCACATTCATCCAATTCAATTTGCGCTATTAACCCTCGTAAGACATAAAGCATTACGTTATATTATAGTAACGCTGGTTTTCATAGTGAAAACCAGATTCGGCATTCCAAGCCAAACGGTCATTCGCAGGAGTCAGAGGACTCGAACGCCGGTAAAATGCAGATTCTGCGCTACTCACAATAACAATTCAACAACAGTATCTGTTAGACCTACTCTTCCCCCCTCGCCTAACTACCCCTCCCCCAGCTACTCCCCAATCTACTTCCCCGAAGTCACTGTACCTCCGCTTTCCCCTCGTTCCTTCTCTCTTTCTACTGTCCTCCTAAACAATTCACCCCCAACTTCCCCGCACCTTTCAGAGTCGGAATTCGAGCAAGCGATAGAAGAGTTTTGCAACGAATTGCCCGACCTGGAAGCCGACTCATCTTACCAGGATTAACCAAAACTAAAAATTCCCCCTTCTCTCTCTCTCCCTCCTTCATACCGCATCCTCTTACTCACTCTCACACATACACACACATGTTTTATTTTTTTATTATTTATTATTAAACCTTTACATTGTATTAACCAGTCAGAACCTAAAATTTAACGGTAGAGACTTTCCCTCGTCATTCTGACTGATGCCCTTCGTACCATTGTAACACCTGCGGAGCGATAAGCTCAACCACACACAATCACTCACACTCACACGATAAATGTAATCACTTCTTACATATATATTATATATCATGTATTCGAACTTTTATTTTTATAATGAATAAAATTATATTTTTTATTAATTAAACATTTCTTAACCCCTCTCTCGTTCCCAGTACGAAGATCGCACTAGGTCCCATCCCGCATAAAAGGGATTAAATTCCCTGACCGAAAAGGGACCACCGAACGAACGTCTGAATAAACAGCGTAATAGCGATCCGAACGGTCGTTTACCTGCTTTGCGGACCTATCAGTTCGTTCGACCCGATTCCGAACGCCATGAGACGTTTAACTTCGGGAAAATAAAAGATAGTTGTTGCGCCCTTCCGTCGACTCATCCTCCCTCGAGTCTGGACGTAACATATTGTTCTTAAAATTTTGGGGGCTCGTCCGGGATTGTAATGTGCGATCTTTTAAACTGGAATGAGTAAAGGGACAAGAGAGAGGTACAGCTGATAAAGACGAAGTAGAACAAAATTTTCAGCTTGCTCAGGAAACATAGAATCGAACAAAATCTAACAAATCAGAAACACATCACACTTCCACTCCTAACAAAACCACTAAAAACATTAATTTTTCATTAGACGAAACTGTAATTGAAAAAGATTTCGAAAAAAAGTTTAGCGAGTCAGCGGCCGAATCTCATTTTGCCGATTCCTGCGATAAGATTATTATACCTGAATTTAATAAATCTGAAAAAAGGAAAGACCCGAGCGGTACCAGCGGCAACATGACTCAAAATAATCCTTTCGCTACTTTGAAATACGCGGTCGAAGCCGTCCTTTATTTTGACGGTCAAAACATTCCACTAAATTATTTTATTGAAGGATGTGAAAAAGCGAAATCCATGTTGCCTAGTGAGGCTGAATCACAGTTTACTAAAATAATAAGAACTAGGATAATAGGTGAGGCTCGCCGCACTATACAAGATCAAGATTTTGATAGCGTTTCTCATTTAACTAAATATTTAAAACAAATTTATGGACCTGTAAAAAACGTTTATCAATTACAAGGAGAATTAGGTTGCATATATCAAAAGAGTGATGAGGATGTAATTAATTATGCAAATAGGGTAAAAATTCTTGGGAAACAAATTTTAGAAGCATATAGAAGTTCTGGAAACGTGTTATCTGACCAAAGTATTAAAGCATCATTAGAAAAAGACATGTGCAAATGTTTTATTAGAGGGCTAATACCAGAAATCGAGCAACGAGTTTCAAGAAATTTACCAGATGTACAAGCAACCGCAGCCGACGCTATAAGGATAGAGAGAGAAATCCGAGCAATGACGGATTTACGACAGGGAATAGCAGGTAGACAAAAAACTAACAGCCTAAGGGAAACTTGTCAAATCTGTTATAAGGAAGGGCATGTAGGTAGTAACTGTAGGAAATATTTACAAACCTCTCAGCAAGTTAATAACCAGATTGATCTAGGAACCGCAATATTAGTATGTCAAATCTGTAAAAAACGTGGGCATGGAGCAGAGAAATGCCGCTTCCGCGATCCACAGCTTCGCCGCCCGGTAAACGTAGTTCAAGGAAGATTAATAACTTGTCAATTATGCTTGAAATCCGGTCATGATGCAAAATCTTGCCGACAGAATAATACTAATAACAATAAAATCTCGGTAATTTGTCAATGGTGCGAAAGACCCGGCCATTCTGCAAATAATTGCTGGAAGAAACAGAACGAACAACGTTATACGGAAAACAAAACTCGCGTAACTTGTCAAATTTGCAACAACTTTGGACACATTGCTAAAGATTGTCGATCAAAACTAAACCAACAAACGGGATCCAGGAATTCCTTATTCTGCCGCTATTGTAAGGAACAAGGTCATCTTCTCGAAAATTGTCAATTACGCCATGCCAGTAACTTTCGAAAAAAGGAAAATAATCAGGGAAACTACAACGGCCCCTCGACGTCGGGTGCACAGCAGGGGTCCGAACGAGAGCAGCACCCGCCCAAAACTCAGGTAGCCAAGTAGACAAGGACAGAACTACCATAAGGCCCGTGACGGTAAACCTCGACAAACATAGTCGCGTGCCTACTGTTCAAATCAACATCGATAATTTAACTACTAGTATAACCTTTATGCTAGACACGGGATCTGGACCTAATATAATTAAAGAAAATCTCGTTCCTGAAGAAATAAATATTAATTACACTAATATCCTTAAGTTGAACGGTATAAATAATTATTCTGTGTATACCTTAGGTGAAATTACATTAACTCTTTTTGAAACACCGGTTATATTCCATATTGTATCTAACGATTTTCCAATTTCACAATCCGGCATATTAGAAAACGATTTCTTTAAACAAACTTCATCCAAGATAGATTACGCACAAGGGCACTTGGATGTCTCCGGAATCAACATACCTTTCTTATCGTCTGAAGCCATTATCGTAACTCCGCGATCCGAATCATTATTTTATGTGAGAATAAAAAATCCAGAAATACAAATAGGCTACATACCAAGATTAAAAATAGCACATGGAATTTATTTAGGAGATACCATCGTGGAAAATGTTTCTGGAAAAGCATACTTAAATGTTATCAGTGCTTTAGATGAAGAGGCAGAAGTACATGTCCCGACCTTGCGCTTAAAACCGTTCAGCAAATTATTAGATGACCATGATTCGAAGACCGAGGCTCTGAATAAGGAAAAAGAAGAAACCACTAACGGAACATTTATACATAATGAATACGATTATGAAAATAATATCGATATTGAAAATGAAAGTGAAAATGTGGATGAAGAAAAAATTATTATCGAAGAAATTAATTATGAAGACGAAGAAACAACTTCAAACAAAGAAGAAAATAAAAATAAGAATAAAATTAAAAACGAAGACGATATAAAAATTAAAATTGAGAGAAAAAATAAAAAAATAAACAATTCAAAAATCCTTGGAGAGGGAAATTACCAAACCTCTCCTGAAAATCCAATAAATCCAACCATTCCTGGAGGGGGAAGTTACCAACCGTTTCCTAAAAATTTAATTAATTTAAAAAGGAGGAGCTAGATATTTTTCGGTATGCGACTTAGCATCAGGATTTCATCAAATAAAAATGAACCGCGAAGACGGTCATAAAACAGCTTTTATTACTCCTTTTGGACATTACGAATTTGACAGTATGCCGTTCGGTCTAAAAAACGCTCCGGCTACTTTCCAACGCCTAATGGACTTGGTGTTAACTGGGTTACAAGGCAAGTAATTATTTGTTTATATGGACGATATCGTTATCTACGCAACCTCGTTAGAAGAACACGAAAGAAAATACAACATTTTAATGGAACGTCTCCGAGAAGCTAATTTAACACTACAACCAGACAAATGTGAATTTTTAAAAACAGAAGTAACTTATCTGGGACACGTAATCAGTAAAGACGGAGTAAAACCAGATCCGAAAAAATTAGAAGCAGTACAACGATTTCCAAGACCTAAAACACCTAAAAATATTAAACAATTTCTAGGACTTGCAGGATATTACAGACGCTTTATACTGAACTTTTCCAAATTTGCCAAACCATTAACAAATTTATTAAAAAACGACACCCGCTTCGAGTGGACCTCCGTGCAAGAAGAATCCTTCGAAATTTTAAAACAAAAACTATGCGAAGAACCAATACTACAATATCCAGATTTTTCTAAACCATTTATTCTAACTACTGATGCATCAGGAATAGCCGTTGGAGGGATATTATCACAAGGAGAAATAAATAAAGACCTATCGATAGCATACGCCTCACGAACCTTAACAGATAACGAATTAAAATACAATACTTACGAAAAAGAAGCATTAGCTATTGTATATTGCGTTAAACATTTTCGACCATACTTATACGGAAGAAAATTCACTTTAGTTACAGATCATAAACCCTTGATGTGGTTTAAAAACGCACAAGATGCAAATATGCGAATACTTCGTTGGAGATTAAACTTAGCAGAATACGATTATGAGGTCGTATACAAAGCGGGAAAAACAAACGTAAACGCAGACGCATTATCCAGAAATCCTGTAAATATCGAAGAAATAGATTGTAAAATTTTAAAGACCAAGAAACTTTTAAACCCAGATAGCCCTAAAGATGCACGACTAATTGCCGAACTATTAGAAAAATCCGATAGCGAAGAAGAAGAAGATGACGATTTTCATTTATATCTTTCCGATATGGAAGAAAACGAAGAAATAATACCTGAAAGCGATTTATTAAATAACAATAACGATATTCTTCCATTTACACTAACAGAATTAAATGAACCAGATCATCTATCAATTATCGAAAAGGCTTTAATACATGATCCTCCTAAACAAAACAAAATTCAAACAAGAAGCCGAACTACAAGACAAAATATTGAGCAAAATAAAATAACCGACGAATTGCATAACGACGGAGAGATTGAAGAGATTGGAGAAAGAAACTTCCCGCCGGATAAAGATTCTAACAGTGAAAAAGAAGACGAAGAAGAAGAAAACGAGGAAGATATTATCAACCAAAATTTAAAGTCGAGAAAAAGAAAACCCGCATTTATTAAGAATAGAATAATTCATGGTAACGTTATAGACTCTTGAGAGTTATTATTTTTACGAAAAGATAACATAGTATATTTCGTCGACACTCAAGGAACACCTTTAGATTCAGGTTCACAAAAACTTTTCGAACAAAAAGAGCTTCCGAACCTAGGATTTCTTGTCTTAGGAAAAACTAAGGTTATAAAACATAAAAATCATTATCATCTGGTTTTACCCATCAGCAAGGGACAACGAGAAGGCCCTACGACTACCCTTAACCAAATCATTAAAATCTTAACTGACTTACGAAATATAACCGAAGACTTAAAATTAGAAACATTTAGTATCGCGAAAACCGAGTTCATTAATAATGTCCCATGGAATGACGTTAAATCACATATACAATCAATATTCGCTGACGCTCCTACTAAAGTTATTGTTTGCCACGGACTAATTAAATATCCACCGAAGGACTTACGTTCCGTTATAATCAGTGAAATGCATTGCTTACCAACGGGAGGACACCGGGGAGTCACAAAAACTTATAATCGAATAAAACATAATTATTACTGGGAAAACTTAAAAGCAGATGTTCAACGGTATATACAACAATGTTTACAATGTCAATTGAAAAAACTAGTCCGAGTAAAAACAAAACAACCTATGATAATTACAGATACACCAGGATCTTCCTTTGATAAAGTAGCTATGGATATCGTAGGCCCTTTACCTAAAACCGAAAGAGGAAACAAATATATTCTAATATTACAAGATCAATTAACTAAATTTTGCATGGGAATACCATTACCGAATCAAACTTCCGAAACCATCGCAGAAGCTTTTGTAGACCGATTTATTTGCGTACTAGGAGCACCAAAAGCAATATTAACGGAACAAGGCAGAAATTTCCTTAGCGATCTAATTAAGAAAATTGCAGAATTATTTAAAATTCGTAAATTTCGCACAACAGCCTTCCATCCTCAATCAAACGGATCTTTAGAAAGAACACATCACGCATTAGGCGAATATTTAAAATAATACGCAAATGAACAAAAACAATGGGATAGATGGATTAGACTTACCATGTTTAAGTATAATACGAGCGTACATGAAGCAACAAAGCACACTCCATATGAGCTGGTTTTTGGAAAAATAGCACTTGTTCCATCGAACGAACTTCTACCTCCTGGGGATAAATTAGCAAATTACGACGAATATTTAATAAATCTTGTCACTCAACTTCACACAATTCAGGGAAACGCACGCAATAATGTAATTCAAGCCAAAATTAGATCAAAAAATTATTACGATAGAAAAATCAACCCGCAAACTTTTAAACCGGGAGATCAAGTATTTTTATTAAAAGGTCCAAAACCAGGTAAATTCGGAGAGCAATATACTGGGCCTCACGAAGTTCTAGAAATCTTGAATAAAAATAATGTAAAAATTAGAATAAAGAAAAGTAGCCGAATTGTACATCCTAACCGCTTACGAATTTCATATATCAAAACTAATAAATAATTACGAGAATTTTCAGATGGACCTCAGAATTGAAATCACGATAATAATTTTAACAACAAAAAAATAATAATTGAAATTTTATCAAACAGAATAATAGGAACAGACTCACTTTACCAGTTACAGTAAATATATTCCCCATCGTATAAAATAAGAGAGAACATAAGCGAATGCGCCATACCGTATTATTTAATTGTTAGATTAATCAATATATTAAAAAATTATATATACACACATACATGTATTTTTAGTATTAGACATATATAAATATTATAAATGTTATTGCGTTTAACATTAATTTACAAATTAGCATAATATTTAGATCAATCATTATATAATAGGCATATATAACATGTTGTGCCTCCGGAGAGGCACGGTAGTTGGGATCGTTTGCCGGAAGGAATTTGGGAATTCGGGCTCCGCCTGAGAACTTTATTTAAATAATTCGGACACTTTCCACATTAAATAAATAGATTAATATCAGATTTATTTGTGGTTTGGTTTATTTACAATGTTCCCGCACTTTCGCTCGCGTCGCGTATCACGATAACGGTTATCTTAACGTGCGCGTGTCTAGAATCGAGTTTCGGTCTCGAGACTCGCCTCTCGCTTCTTCGTGTATATTTCTGCCGACTGCGTGGCTATTTAATATTAAAATAATTATTGATATTCGTTTTGACACTCGCGGTTGCTAGAGATATTACTCGCGTAAAGGAATAAAGATTGCCCGCGTAATATTAATTAATGATCAAGACTGCCCGCGTAATATTTATGGTAAAGACTGCCCGCCGTTCGTTAGCGGTGGGCCTTTTTATTAACTCCCCTTGGCTTCCCGGGAGGGGGTCGTTTAGCGACAAGGCTGTGTGTCATGTCGCTTGATTTTGGCAATCTCCGGATGCAAACTAAGAAGTTCTAAGTAGGACTTCTTTGCTTGCACTTTCGCAATTTCTTTATTCCTTTTTATTTCGCTTTTAAGTAGGACTTCTACGTTGCATTTTCGCAATGTCCTTCTTCCGCTTGCCCTGATTTCCGCGTTTTCGCAATGAAATGATTGCACGGTCGCTCGGGCTTAGCGCGTGGCTCGCGTTGTCAGCGCTTTGTTCGGTCAACGCTCGTAACGTGATCTGTGCTTGCGTTACACGTTGAGCAATCATATAAAATAATATGTATTTAGAATAATATATTTAATAATTCGTGTATAGCCTGTTCGGGCTATAACATCCCTCCCCCGTAAGAAAAAGAAAAACGGAGGTGTAAAAGTGACGTTTTTCGCAAAACAAAATTTCTTCTTATTCTAATATACAATATTTTTCCCGTATATAATATGAATATAATCGTTTCTTATTTTAATTTTCTATAAATTGTTTCAATTTATTTGTATGCATGCGAACCGCTTTTCTTCCTTTCTTAATTGTATAATTCACGTCTGAATTTTTTTCAATTATTACGTACGGTCCGGTCCATAAGGATTCAAGTTTCTTAGATCGTCCGCGTCGGAGCGTCTCGTCGTATACTAATACTTTGTCGCCGACTTTAAATTTGATTTCACTAGTACCTATGTCGTACTGTTTTTTGGCTTTAATTTTTTCTTCTTTAATATGCTCTTTTGCGAGCTGACTCGTTGCCCTTAATCTTTCTTTCAATTCTTGCGCGTAATCGTCGTAATTGTATGTCGGTTTAGGCGGTCTCGTCAGTGACGTAGGTAGATCCGCTTGGTGCCCGTACACTAATTCGAAGGGTGTATACCCCGTAGCTGTATGCGGCGTCGTGTTATACGTAAACATTGCGAACGGTATCCATTCGTCCCAGTCTGTCTGGTCTTCGTTTATGTAGTGTCTTAAATATTCCGCTAATGTTCGATGCGATCGTTCTAACGCGCCATTACTTTCCGGATGATAGGCAGTTGTCTGTATTTTATTTATTTTTAGTAATTTACATGTATTTTTGAATATTTCACTGAAGAAATTTGTGCCTTGATCCGTTAAAATTTTTTCCGGTATTCCGTGTTCAAGTACAATTTTTGTAACGAATTCCTTACTGACCGTGTTCGCTTCTTGGTTTGGAATCGGTATCGCTTTGCTGAATTTCGTTAAATTGTCTTGGAATGTTAAGAGATATTTATTTCCGTTTGTTGTAACTGTTAACGGTCCTACAATATCTAACGCGCATTTTTCGAAAGGTTTAGTAGGCGTATCCGTGATTATTAACGGTACTTTATTTTTTCGCGATAATTTATTTTTCTGGCATAATTCGCATTTTGCGATGTATTTTTCTACATCTTTCGTTATTCCTGGGCAATTATAATTTAGGCGGATTCTTTTTATCGTGCGTTCAACTCCTTGATGTCCTCCTGTGGGTGCATCATGATATTCATATAATATCTGTTTCTTGTCTTCCTCTGTGTATATTTTTTCTTCGTCGGAGTTTGTTTCTTCTTCTATTGCGAGGATTTCTCGTTCTTCCTCTTCTGTTTTATGCGCTTCTCTTGTTACATTGCGGCTCAGTGCATCGGCGTTCGCGTTTGCTCGTCCGGCCTTATGAATGATTTCATAATCATATTCTTCGAGTTTTAATCTCCATCGGATTAATCTTGATCCGGGATCATTCACATTAAATAACCAGATTAATGGTTTGTGGTCGGTTACGATTTTAAATTTCGTACCGTATATGTATGGCCTAAAATGTTTTACAGCCCATACAATTGCTAGTAATTCCTTCTCTGTTGTATTGTAATTCTGCTCCGCTCGCGATAAAACTCTGCTGGCGTAAGCAATTGGTCGGTCATTACCTACTTTTCCTTGTGACAATACTGCTCCGATTGCATAGTCGGAAGCATCGGTGGTCACTATGAATTCTTGATTGAAATCTGGATACGTTAGCACTGGCGCAGTCATTAATTTTTCTTTTAATATTTCAAAAGCATTTTGCTGTTCCATTGTCCACTCGAATTTTTCCGTTTTCTTTGTTAATTTCGTTAGTGGCTTGGCTATTTTTGAAAAATCTTCTATGAATTTTCTGTAGTATCCGGCTAGTCCTATGAAAGATTGTATATCTTTTACTTTCTTCGGCGTCGGAAACTCTTTTATTGCGGTTAGCTTTGACGGATCCGGAGATATTCCATTCTCCGAAATAATGTGACCTAGATAAATTACTTCTTTGCGCAAAAACTCACATTTATCTGGTTGCAATTTTAGATTATTTTCTCGGAGTCTCTGTAGTACTTCCTTGAGTCTTCTATTGTGGTCCTCTAGGCTCGATCCGTATATGACGATGTCGTCTAAATAAACTAGACATTTAAGTCCTTGCATTCCTGTTAGAATTGAATTCATCAATCTCTGGAATGTTGCTGGCGCATTTTTCAATCCAAACGGCACTCTATTAAATTCATAGTGTCCGTAGGGCGTTGAAAAAGCTGTCTTTTGTTTATCTTGCTCAGCCATCGGTATCTGGTGATATCCTGACGCTAAGTCTAGTGTAGTAAAATATTTAGCGTTTCCTAGCTGGTCCAGTATATCGGTGATATTGGGCAGTGGAAATGAATCGCCTATTGTTAAATCGTTTAGCTTCCGAAAATCTACCACTACTCGAAGCTTAGGTTTTCCGGATGCGTCGGCCTTTTTTGGTACCACCAATAAGGGTGCGTTCCATTGACTCGCGCTTGTTCTGATTATGCCATTTTCTAGCATTTCTTGCACTTGTTTATTTACTTCCGTCTTGTGCTTCTCGGGAAGACGATACGGTCTTGTGTTCACCGGCGAGGTGTCGGCGCGCGTGTTTATCTCGTGCTCTACCGTCGCGGTGCACGTCAGTGGCTCTCCGTCCAACTGAAATGTATCGTAATATTCTTCGCATATCCGTAGGAGTGCCTGTTTTTCTTCCGTATTTAAATGTTGCGTGCATAGTAGTTGTCATATTTGTCCATGTCTCGAGTTAGTATACTTAAAATTTTTTCTTGTTTCCACCGTATGTATTTTAGACTCGATCTCGCGTTCTATGTTTTCGAGGGTGACGTTCGGCGTCTGTATCTCGACTTCCATATCGGTTGTATTTATAATACTAACGGGACACGTGTAATCTTTAGGTTCTACTAAGCAGTTCCCAAGGTAAATTCCTGGAGCTGTTTCTTCTGCTCGTACTATTCCTATTCGATTTTGATTTGTTGTCGCTTTTACGATGGTCTCGCTGCGCGGTTTTAGAATCGTTTTGTTAAGTGAATGGAATTTTAGTACGGCGTTTCCTATTTTTAATTGATTTTTATTATAATCGCAAGATACCGAATGTTGTCGAAGGAAATCAATTCCTAGTATTCCTTCATATTCGATCGGAATGTCGTCCTTTACCACGTAAAATGCATGTTTTACCTTATGGTTTCCTATCTTGATTGTGGCGTACATTTTTCCGATGGTATGTATTTTATGTCCGGTTATACCAGTGAGCGCGATTTTATCTTCGTGTATCAATGCGTCGTCCTTTAAATGTTTCAATTTTATTAGTGAGATGGTCGATCCTGAATCGTACAACATCTGTATTTTTTCGTTTTTTACTTGTCGCATTGGTAATGTTATTAGCAATAAGTCCGTCTTTTTCTTTGCACGTGGCATATCTTTAATATGCGTAACGCGATACTCAGATGCAGGTCGCGGTTGTCTCTTTCTCGCTTCTTCCTGCTCGTCTTCGCTGCTGCTACTTGCGCTATCGGCGTTTCTGTTTTGTTGTCGCGGTTTCTTTCGATCGCGTATATTTTTGTCGCGCGTTTTTTGCTGATTTCCGACTTTTAGTTTATTTGTATTGTTTTTCAGTTTTCCTTTTAGACTCCAGCATTCGTCGCGGCTGTGTCCTGTTCTTTTGCAATGCGAGCAGTATTTATTTATCGCGTTTATTCGCGAGGGTTTTTCCGGCTTCGGGAGCGCGTATCGGCTGCTACGGCAATCGCGTCCGAAATGTCCGTTTTTTCCGCATTTAAAGCATTGCGATGTCGGATTTCGACTATTTCGCGAGTAACTAAATTCGGTTTTATTTTTATTAGCAAAACCACTTGTTCTCGCTGTTCTCGGTCTGAGTTTTTCTTCGGCGCTCGCGCCCGTTATCGCTTCTTGGAGCGTCGTATATCGCTGCGCGCGTACGAGCACTTGTAATTCGTCGTGTAACCCGATTTGGAAATTTATTAACGCCTGCTCTTGGATTGTTTGTTGAATCGTGCGTTTTGAGGTTGCGGAATGCTCCTTTCCTTCGATCATCGAATCATATAATTTCATCGCTAGTAAATCAACACGTTGTCCGAAAGCGTGCGCAGTTTCATTCGGCTTTTGTTTTGAATTGAACTCGATTTGTAAGTGCGTAGTACTTTGTTTAGACTGATAACAAGTCTCGAGTTGTTGTTTTAATTCGGCGAACGTCTGAATATTTCGTGTCTCGAAATCCTGCATGGCTTTTCCTTTCAGTTTTGTAAATAATATTGCTCGGATTAATGATTCTTCATCCGCGGGATGTATGTCCTGAACGGCGTACGTGCATGCATTTAAAAATTCTAATAACTTATGTCGCGATGTTCCGTCAAATTCGGGAATCATTGCTCTTGCTTCTTTTAACGGTAAGTAATTCGGAGCGGTGCTTCGTCGACTTCTGATGTCGCGTGCGGTTCGTCCGTATGTTCCATTAAACGCGTCGTTACCGTCTTCTGAGCGGTTATATCCGTGACGTGGTAATTCCATAATCGCGTCTTCTACTCGCGTTACTCGCTTGTTTAATGATTTTACTTCCGTGCGTATTTCATTTAATATTTTGAGAAAGTGCGCGTCGCCTCTTTCTTCGCGGTTTCTCTCGTGGGGCGGTGTGTGATCCGCCTCCACTATATTTCGGTCCATTTGGTGAATGGATCGTCGCATTCTTTCTATTTCCTCGTCTACCGCGCTTTGTGGCGGGTTCGCGGGAGTGTTTTCTTGCGGATTTCGCGATTCGGCCATATTACTTTCTTGTTGGCTATAAATTTCTTCCGGATCGAATAGATCGCTTTCGTAGGAAGTTAATGAAAATTCGCGCCGTAGGGATACTCTACTTGGAGTTCTACTAATATACGGTCGCGTACGTCTAGTCTCGCGTTGAGTGTCGTCAGTGGGGTCAGTCGTATTACGCGGGAGTAGGCTTTCGTCAAAATTGTTAAACGGAAATTCGCGTTCTATGACGACGTTTTCCGGTAACTCGGGCTCGCTTTCGCTCGAGTATTGTGTTTCTAAGTTTTTTCGCACGTTATAAGTATTTTCTCGCGGTGCTAAACTTAATTTAATCGCTCGTCGGGCTGATTCACTCAGTAACCACGATCGGTTCGCTATCGGTTTCGGTATATTAGAACCTTCCGACATTCACGCTATTATATTTATTAAATTTTTTCGGACTTACAATAGTATAACGGCTCGCATGATCGCTCGCTGTGTCAGTAGGTTGCTGACGCTGCAGTCCTTCGCTCGGCGGCTGATACGGCTGACGACGCTCGTCGTACGGCGGTCGTTGTCCGGCGTCGGTGCGTTGTCCGTAGAATTATCGTAGGTTGTGAGGCTTGGCGGCTCACGTTTCTGCTACAGCTGTTGCGGCGATGCTCGTTCTGTTGTCCTTGCTTTACTTGTGGTTTCCGTCACCTTACGTTTTACGTGTGCTGGCGTGCCTGCCCTGTTTACACTCGAGGTGTTTTGCAGGTCTTGGGGAAGGCTTGGCTGCTTCCGTCCGTCAACTTTAACTCGATTTGTAGCTGGCGTGCCCGTTTTCGAATACAGTTGTGTTTTTTTCAGGTATTAGCGGGATGAATTCGCTGACGTCCTCCGGCAAATCCCACCGCTGCCACCAATTTTGTTATGCCTCGGGTGAGGCACGGTAATTTTCGGGATCGTTGCCGGATTTAGATTTAGGAATCTGGGATACGTCTGGCGGGTTACCCGAAATTCTGGACACTTTTTATATTCAATAAAACTTTTATTCACTACAAATGGTCTTAATTATAATTCGTCCTCGTGTCTATCATCTACTCGTGTCGCGTATCGCGTTATCTGACACTCGCGGACGCGTGTTTGGAGTCGGGTTTACGTCGCGAGACTCGCTTCTCGATCTTCACGATTTTCACTAAGTGTGACTACTCGCGATTATTGGCGTTACGGCCCGCGTAATATTAATTGATGGTAAAGACTGCCCGCGTAATATTAATGGTAAAGACTGCCCGCCGTTCGTTAGCGGTGGGCCTTTTTATTAACTCCCCTTGGCTTCCCGGGAGGGGGTCGTTTAGCGACAAGGCTGTGTGTCATGTCGCTTGATTTTGGCAATCTCCGGATGCAAGCTAAGAAGTTCTAAGTAGGACTTCTTTGCTTGCACTTTCGCAATTTCTTTATTCCTTTTTATTTCGCTTTTAAGTAGGACGTCTACGTTGCATTTTCGCAATGTCCTTCTTCCGCTTGCCCTGATTTCCGCGTTTTCGCAATGAAATGATTGCACGGTCGCTCGGGCTTAGCGCGTGGCTCGCGTTGTCAGCGCTTTGTTCGGTCAACGCTCGTAACGTGATCTGTGCTTGCGTTACACGTTGAGCAATCATATAAAATAATATGTATTTAGAATAATATATTTAATAATTCGTGTATAGCCTGTTCGGGCTATAACAAACAAAACAAAACTATCTTTTCTGAAAAAAAAAGGATTTTATATATATATATATATATATATAAATATTATCTGATCATCTGTAAAAAAAAGAGGGGAGGAACAATGAGCTAGAAAATATTACAGAAGATTTATATCATCGACTCCAGCAACCAATAAGCAATCACTATGCTACATTTAGTGATAAACTATCCAGCTTCGAGCAAATGAAGCTTATTATTCTGCAGACAAACACGGTATTTCAACCAACAGCTAATAAAAAAAACAAGGAAAACAATCCCAGCATTCGTCAATTGACAAGTCATCTTGGCGCTCTACATCCATCAGCAAATCCAGCTATAACTATTCAGCATCCGGGCAAATAAAACCTGGACATTTTATTGTGGATCCAACATGATATCCCAATCAATGACTAATTACTCACAGTAAATGGGAACTTAAGCTAAGCATCGAGAACCTTCCTGACAAGTTATACCTGCGTTGTCCAGAGGATACTAATAACCAGAAAAAATGGGAAGAAGAAAGAAAAATATCCTATCTCTCTCAGAGCAATAAAATCTCCAGCTGAAGATTTGACACTACTGATGTTGGTCAGGTAAACATTATGACATAAACAGTTTTTTCTTACGCCACAAATGGGCACATATAAGAAAAGATAGTTTTGTATTAAGATTCTTTAATCAACGTATTAGATAAATGATTTATAACGACAAAATTTTTGTTAATACAAGAAGAATTATTGTTATTATGAGAAAAGTTCTTGTTATTACGAGAAAACTTAAAAGAATAAGCAAAAAAAAAAATATTTATTATATATATTTTTGTAAAAGGAGAACGAAAGAAAAGAAGGTTTCTCTCTCCTCCTTCTTAATAAATAAAATCAGCATGCATAAAAGTACATGCAATTTACGATACACTTTAGTAAATCGCGAAAGAAAGGAATCCATTTTTATTTCCCTTTTTTTTGCAAATGTTGGGTTTTTCCCCAACATTTGTCTAAGGCTGGGGGTGTTACGTCCTGGCGACTCCACGATTCCTTTCTTCCGCGACGTTGCGGTAACAATCGTCAGTTGGTGATAACAACGAACCGTTCAATAAACAAAGCATCTTGTGCCATACGTTTCTTTTAAACACTGTCATTTGTCAGTAACAATATCCACGAGTATCCGTGGGAAAAACGCAAGAAAATCGGTGATAGAAACCATGCTGGTCTCGAGATAAATAAAATATAACAGCTACCCCTTGCAATAGAATTTCCGGCGAAAGAACAACGAGATAACAAGCTTTTAATGAAATGTTTAATAAACTCAGCTGCATTAATACTGATAATAATTTTCTAACGGACAAGTAATAAACACAGCTGCATCAACGTTGACAAAAATAATTATAAGGAAGTAAGACCCTTTTCTAATCAGATCATGTGCTCGAGGTTCCCCCGAAAAGGCTAATGTTTATAGAACTTTTGAACTAATATCGAACTCACGAACCGACGATCAGCACGGGTAAAAATACGAAAATAGGAGACACCCCCTGCCGAATGAGGACACTGGCACGATTCTAATTCGTTAGAATCTTGAAGAATCCCTACTTTTGCATAATTTCAATTCGTTAAAGTTTTGAAAAATCCCACTCTTGAAATTAGAAGACCCCCTCAAAAAAGGGTTATATAAAAGAAAGAACTCGTAAGAGTAAAAACTGATACATTCAAGCAGTTATAGATTCAGAGACTGATAGATTCGAGCATTCAAGTATTCATAGATTCGAGCATTCATAGATTAGAGCACTCATAGATTTGAGCATTCAGAGATTCATAGATTCAGAATCCATAGATACAGCATTCATAGATTCAGAGATTCGTAGATTCAGTGCGGGCAATTAGTCTCGTGTCCGCGCATTAAGAGAAAAAGAGTGACCAGTTCAACATCAGTGTCCTCATCTTGGCGTCGTCTCCAGGGCAACCCGGCACCCGCACAGCATTACACATCAGCGAAGGACAAGTTTTGTCAACCTACTCAATCAATTAAGAGTCAGCAAAGAAAGTAGGTCTCTATAATTCGTTTAATTATATTTTTATTCCCGCAATAAATAACGTTGTCATCGGTTCCATAGTGAGAACCAGATCAAGAAATATTTACAAATTCTGACCCGCTACCGCAAGGGTCCATTCCGCGAGTCAGAAGACGCGAACTTCCGTAAATTTTAAGTCAACGTTAGCCAACAGTAGTAGTAGTAATTACACAATCACCACACACACAGAAACAGTCATTGACTTTCTCCCAAGTTACTCCCCAATATATCTTTCAGAACCATCTTCTCCTGAACTGCCGCTTTCCCCCCGATCGTTCTCCTCGTTGTCAACGATCATCCTCGAAAATTCACCCCCTCCTTCTCCTCCTTCAGAATTAGACGAATTCGAGAAGGCAGTGCAGGATTTCTGCAACGAACTCCCTAATTTAGAGGACGAATCCTGCTATCAATCTCCACTCCCTCTCTTTTCTTTCCCTCCTGAATCCGACGAATTCGAGAGAGCACTGGAAGAGTTCTGTCATGAACTCCCAGATCTCGATGACGAATCCTCATACCAATCCTAGAATTACGAAACCAACCTCCTAATATTCCTACTCACACTCACTCACACAAATTGTTTTATTTTCTTTTTCTAACAGATATTTTGTAATAACTAGTCAGAAATTCAATATTGATAATAGAATCTTATCACATTATTCTGACTGATGTCCTCCGTACGATTGTAAGAACCGCGAACAACCAAACACACACACACACACACACACACACCCATGCGCATATTAAAATAAATTGTTCTCATCATTTGATATAATGTACACCAAAGTAGTTTAATTTATTATGAATAAATTTATATTCTAATTTAAATCCAATCTTTATTAACCCCTCTCATTCTCCAGTCTAAAGATCGCACCTGGTCCCATCCCGCGTAATGGAGATTAAATTCTTTTACCAAAAAGGGACCGCCGAGCGAACTTCTGAAAAACAGAGTAATAGCGACCCTAACGGTCGTTTAACTGATTTTCGGACTGTCAAGTTCGTTCGACCCGATTCTAACGCTTCGAAACGTTTAACTTCGGGATCATAAAGATAGTGGTTGCGCCCTTCTACTGACTCATCCTTCCTCGAGTCTGGACTCTGGACGTAACAAGACAGAGCGTATGGTCGAAAGAAAAAAGATACTGCAATAATGTTAGTGTGTACATGTATATTACTCTCATGCGCATGAAAGAAACAAAGATGGTACGATTATGTTTGTCCTTGTCACATAAGATTGCAGCTCCGTCTATCGCGATATCACGCAACTAATCTATTGCTCTGTTTTACTCTGGAGCCTCAATTTCGCACACACACATATGCACGAAAATTCTATTTTCAAAATCTTTTTTATAAAGCTTCTAAACTCACTTCTCTAAGTTCACTTATACTCTTTGATGAAATGCCGAGTGCGGAGTTTACTGATTAGGCACGTGTAGATTACAAATTTGTTATATTAAGTAAATGTTGACGCAGAAGCCGATAACAAAACTGTAATTTTCCCATTTTTTTCACTTTTTATATGAAATCGTGAACTCCGCACTCTGTTATTATGTATATTTTAATTATGGAGAAGGATTTGTTGATATCTATAATCAACAAAAAGATTTTGCAAAATAACTGATATTCGCATTCTGTTGGTAATCCGGCATCCTCTTAAGGGATAATTTAACATATAAAAGTTTATAGATAATTTTTCATTATTTATATTTATTTTTTAATATATAATAGTTTTTATTATATTTATTTTTTATTATTTTCCAATTAAGGCATAAATATTTTTATTTATTTTAATATGACAAACATTATACTTATGATAATGTATGATCTGATATCACAATATCTGATTTTAAAGCCGATTAGCTATCGAACCGGCGCTAGATTGTTAAACAGCGAGAACATAGCCCGAGAGAAAGCGAGAGAGTATTATGGTATGTGACTATCCTCGTCTATTATCTGAGCTAGCTGAAGCTGCGAGTGCACATGCGCGTACGTGCCTTCTCTTCGTGAGTGTATCTCCACCATTTAATCCAGTGCATGCCACGATCTGCACATTTCGGCCGATTTCCGAGAATCAACGCCTATCGCGCCCCCCTTGCGTCTTGAGATCCTCAACTAGCAATCGTAACCAAGCGCGCGGCGCTCTGCCTCAGGTACGATGCATCTGTACCGCGAAGCGGTTCCGTACCCCCTTACTGCCAAATATCAATGTTTTAAACGCGATCTCTTTAGAATTTTTTAAAATAATTAATTCAAGAATAAAGTTTCAATACTCGATTATTAATTACATTTACGATATAATAATTCTAAAATATTATTAAATTATATTGGATAGATTAAATTTCTTAAATGTCGCGCGCGGAAATTCTTTCCGATATATAAATTAATAAATAATTGTAAATTTAAAGTTTTATAAAAGACGCTTTTATTAAAAGCACGAAATATTGTACTTATGAACGATATTATTTAAGTTATAGACTGTTGTGGATATCCCCAGTATATGATGTCATTATATAAATTAGAATAACGTAATATTTTTAGAATTATTATATCGTAAATGTAATTAATAATCGAGTATTGAAACTTTGTTCTTCAATTAATTATTTAAAAAATTTTTAAAAAAATCGCGTTTAAAACATTGATATTTGGCAGTAAGGGGGTACGGAACCGCTTCGCGATACAGATGCACCGTACCTGAGGCAGAGCGCCGCGCGCTTGGTTACGGTTGCTAGTTGAGGATCTCAAGACGCAAGGGGGGCGCGATAGGCGTTGATTCTCGGAAATCGGCCGAAATGTGCAGATCGTGGCATGCACTGATTTAATCTATCGGTCAGCCGCAAAATCTGGCATCCCTGCATCGTAGAACCTATACCGCTCACTTGTTCTGCCTTTAGCGAAGCGAACTTTCATATGCCTGACATAAACAATCACGCTTAAACTGACACAAAGTACAATAAAATATTGCATTTCGCATTAGCGCGTATAATTATTTTGGACGTTCTGCGTCTCAAAATAATATCTCAATTATTTGAGTGCTGCTATTTTAGCATACTTAGCAACTAAAAGTATTGTTTCGGAAAGTTTTAATAATTTTTCTTTTGTATTTTGAGAACTCTCCATTCTCTTTTCTCATAAAAATTGTTTCCAATTAAAATAAAAAATAAATATGCCTCGTAAAGTCTGCGTAACGGCAAATGAAATATTTGAGGCCGTAAAAGATAAGGACTGTTTTACAGATTCAGGAGATCTTAAATCGCGATTTAATCCGATATGGGCAGACATTTGCCGATCTTTAGAAAATAAAATACAAATAAATCTATATTTGTATTTGAAACAAAACCAAAATGGCGTACTTTCTCGTGCAATGGATTATAAAGACATTGCCATTTCACAAGATACAAAACATATGCTCTCTTTTGAGTCTTGTAATACGAGTGTGAATGACACTAAAGAAAACGAAAGTATAGAAAGCATTGTTCATAGTGATAATGAACCAGTATGTATTGAAAGTGGTAACGAATGCCCAACTATTTCATACAACATTACAATCGATGCTGAAACATGACAGCGTATAGGTCCGAAAACGATAGTATATAAAGAGCACGGTAGATATAATTGCAGACATAAATATTCGATATTGCAACGAGGATGGATGGATGTGATATCTAAATTATGTTGGTTTAAAACTAAAATCCCATGTGTATATACTTTTAAAAGAGCAAAAGTATATGATTCGGTAAATGGCGCGTATATTACAATTTTTGGTAGATGTAAAGATTGTTATGCATTTTTCAACGCGCATTCTATTAAAAAATCCGAAATTGGAAGTGCTTTAAAATTATTTGTAAAGACAGTGGACACAAAGGGAGTACCTTATGAAAAAAAGAGCATTAAAGGGCACGGAAAGAGCAACAATGCAAAAAGATCTTTTGCATAAAAAAGCAATCGTTTGGCGTCGCAAAATGACAAATGAAATGGAATATGGCGATTCTGAACCAAGCCATTTATATACCATCGACGTATTGAGAAAAGTATGTTAAGAAGGCAAAGATAAAGAATTAGGTGTACACAAAATACAGAATGTTATTGAATCCATAAATAAGTTAAAATATAATGTCCAGTACGCCGATGTAATACGAGAGATCGGATTAGACAAATTCTATTGCATGTATTTGTCACCATTGCAAATGGATATATATAAGTACATTGTAAAATTGAATAATCCTATTTCCATTGATGCTACTGGCTCTCTCGTGCAAAAGATAGACCGAAAAGACAGTAATAATACTAGGCGGGTTCTAAGCTGGGTCCTCTGAGGGGGGGTGAGGGGCGAAGGGAAACCGGCGCGGGGGGGCATGACGTCACGCGGGCGGAGGGGGATTTTGGTGGCGCGGGGAATGACGTCACGGGGGGGGGGTATGACGTCAGGGGATGGGTATGACGTCACGGGGGTGGGAATGATGTCATGGGGGTGGGAATGACGTCACGCGGGGATGACCGCGGCGGAACGGTAGGCGCGGGGTCCGCGGAAAGGGGAAGAGGGACCGCGGCGGAACGGTTGGCGCGGGGTCCGCGGTGAGGGGGAGGGGGACCGCGGCGGAACGGTTGGCACGGGGTCCGCGGAGAGGGGGAGGGGACCGCGGCGGAACGGTAGGCGCGGGGTCCGCGGAGAGGGGGAGGGGACCGCGGCGGAACGGTAGGCGCGGGGTCCGCGGGGAAGAGGGAACGCGAAGGTACGATGCCGCAGCGCGGTGTATTATAAAGGGCGAGTGTCGATGTCCGGCTGCTCGAGAATTTATAAACATTATAAACAAATATCATCTCACACTGCACTATTGCACGTGCGGCATTGTTGAATTTCGTAGAAAGATTATTGCACGTGCGGCATTGTTGAATTTCGTAGAAAAATGAGAAGATTAGCGCCGATGTTTGGCTGCTCTATAATTTATTAGAAACAAAATAAAACCATCGCGGTGGTCTCTTCGTCTTTTTTTTTCCAGGAAGAGCCGCTCACGCACTATTGCGCGTAACATTAAAATTAGATGATAAGGCGAGCGCTGATGTCCGGCTGCTATAATTCGCGTCGGGACATGTTTATCGGTGTACTTAAAGGCGGGTGTCGATGTCTGAAAAATAAGGCGAGCGCCGATTTCCGACTGCTCGAGAATTTATAAATAATATAAACAAGATAGAACCATCGCGGTGCTCTCTTCATCTTTTTCCAGGAAGAGCCGTTTATCGTATCGCTTGTCGGGATACGTTTCGCGATATCATAACGCGATAGATTAAAAATATATAATGAAGAACAAAGGGTGTCAAAAACTCAGTATGCGATTTGAAAGCTTACGATCCGTATATCGATGGTGTAGAAGAAGATTTTGTGATAATCTGCATAAAAATGGAAATAGACGAAGTTATTGTTATTGAAGATGAGGATATCATTCTCGAAGACGCCGATGATGAAGTTATTATTATTGAAGATGAGGATGTCATTCTCGAAAACAACTTGATGGAAATTGCGAATTTGTCAGACGATTCATCAGACGAAGACGAAGACTGCATACTTTCGGAGGATTCCGATTATAATAGTGATTACAGCAGTGTTAGTACGGACATAAATCAACGTACTTTAAACCGTGTTGAAATAAATAGTTTAGGTGCGGTAAAAATGTGCTGCATATACTTTTATTATAAAAGTGAAGACAATGAAAAAATTTGCACATGCTGTTTTATGCGCATTGCAAACTTATTTTCAAATATTCGTGTTGTGCGACAGCATGAAAGTGCAATTTACGAACCAATCCTGGGAGCGTTTTGCAGAGAATGTGGAAAACCGCTGCACCAGATAATGCTCTGCAACATGTGCCCAATTTGCACTGTATAAGCTGGACACATTTTGTGGGTGAGAACCACATTGAAATACTCAAAGAATTAATTGTATCTATTTTAAAAAATATTAAATTTATATTAATATAATGTTTTTCTGTTTCAGATGGAGCCCCGCATTATATTTTATTTTTATTTTATTCTTATATTAAATTTATAAACATTATAAACAAATATCATCTCACACTGCACTATTGCACGTGCGGCATTGTTGAATTTCGTAGAAAAATGATAAGGTTAGCGTCGATGTCTGACTGCTCTATAATTTATTATAAACAAAATAAAACAATCGCGGTGGTCTCTTCATCTTTTTTTTTTCCAGGA
Source organism: Polyergus mexicanus (assembly GCF_030449975.1). Taxonomy (NCBI): domain Eukaryota; kingdom Metazoa; phylum Arthropoda; class Insecta; order Hymenoptera; family Formicidae; genus Polyergus; species Polyergus mexicanus. The sequence continues at coordinate 1,016,573 of NW_027223340.1, read as the reverse complement.
AGAGCCGTTTATCGTATCGCTTGTCGGGATACGTTTCGCGATACCATAACGCGATAGATGAAAAAATATATAATGAAGAACGAAGGGTGTCAAAAGTGTATAACGAAAAATTTTGGTCGCTCGAAGAAAAGTCAAGTGCTTTTCCTTCGCACATGCTCTCCGACACACTTGAACGCGCCAGTAATAAACACTGCCGCAGCAGATCTGGATTTTTCCGATGCGATCGGATAGTATCGTTCGAGTTGCCAGCGAGAACGCTACGTAGTGAAAAGAGTGAAAAAATTGAAGTTAATTAATAAGGTACTAAAAATGCCATCATTGATTGAATTAGTGTTGCGCCGAGAACGCTATAACGCGTCGTGGTGGTCGCAAGACCTGGTGATGGGGCTGCTGAGAGCTCTATTAAATTTGGTTGTATACCAGAGAGTAAGTAGCATATTTTATTTTACGTTGTATTAATTATTTATAATATATTATTATTCAATTTTAATTTTATTTTACAGTACGATAGTAAAATGGAAATAAAAATCCCAGGATTTGTGAACATAGAACGCCGGCGATTTGTCAGAGCGGTGCGGCGGCACGAGCGCTATTTGCGTGAGGACGTATGCGAAGATAATGGCTCCGACGGTCTTCATTTAGACCTAAGACGTCTGTTCGGGCTCGAGCCCTACGAGGAGGACGTACAAGAACGGTGGGACGAGCCTCCGAGCAAGAAGTCTAAAAATTAATCATAAGTATCTATTTTTAAAAAATTGTTGTATATTAAATATTAAAAAAATTAAATTTTATATTAATTTGGTTTTTTTTGTTTTAGAAGGAGCATCGCATATATATTTTTATTATTTTTTATTATTATTTTTATTATTTTTTATTATTTTTTATTATTTTTAAACACACACACACACACACACAATTTGTATTATACACACGTTTTGTAAAATAAACATTATTATATATAATAAAATGATTATTTCTGCACCTTCTTCTTTCCTTTTCCCACATGCATGCCTCGCATTATTTCTCTTTCTCCCGCGAACGTATCCTTTTCCCACGCCAATGCGGACGCTATCCTTCTCCTACACGCGTGCATGCCTAGCGCTATCTCCCTCACACTCACCGCCTTACGAACGCCGTATCCCGCATCATCATCCACGCGCATATCTCGCGCTCATGCGAACGCCTCGCGCTGTCCTTCTCCCACACACGTGCATGCTTCGCGCTATCTCCCTCATACTCACCGTCTTACGAACGCTATACTTATCGCACTGACTTACGAACGCTATCCCTTTACCACGCTCATGCGAACGCCTCGCGCCATCCTTCTCCCACGCATTACGGCATCGTACCTTAAGATCGCGCGCGGTTTGTACTGAGGATATGCAAGGAAGGGAAGCGAAAGAAATACATAATCATTTTTTTTTCATTTTTTAACACATTTATTTATTTATATTACCATACATCACCCCGTCTCAAGGTTTCAGACAAAATTTCATCCACAGCATAAGCTAATAGTTCGCAATCTATGATAGATGTTTTATCATAAACTTCGCGCAAGATTTTAACCGCAGAATCTCTCTCGGCGCCAAACATACTACTTTGCAAACTCCGAACAAATTGATCGAAACTCTCATTTACAGCTTCTAGATTCTCGCACAGCTTAAAATATTCGTGATTAACACAGTGTTCGAGTTCGAATAAGAAAAATATAGTTGACGATTTCATGTACAAGCAAGAATCGCGCAACGTAAGTTTGACAACACTCGCATCACTTATTTGAACAATCTCAATTGTTAAATCGTTAATCCATATCGGTGCATGATTAGGCGTCTGTACAAGTTGTTCAATGTCCGCTCGTTTCAGCATTAGCGATTCCCATGTATCAATAGACAAAACGATTCGGTTGCCTCGGTTATCACCCAGATGCAGTTCCACGTAAGATGTTATTCCAACGCTGATTCCGATATCCAAGTATTTATAAGCAGTGCGCGTCAAAGCAAATCTACGTACCAAAATACGTGGTTTATCGCATCTGAAAAATACAAAAATATGAAATAGCATAGAAAAAACATATATGAAAATTATATAAAAATATATAAAACATTTGTGATACTTACAAATCAAGTGATTTCTTGTACGGCTTAACTTCATCTCGTGGTTTCTTGCACGGTTTAATTTCGTCTCGTGGAATGTAGTAATTCGCGCGTTTGCAACCGTTGCTGGTGCTTCCTTCAGCGGAGTACATTTTGTCTCTCGGTTATGAGAAGTGAACCGTTGGTACTAGCGGTTGATGCGAAGCTGATCGTATAAAAATTAATCGAATATACGTGACGCTTATTTTTCAAAAGTATGATGTGGTGGGAGATCAATGCTCTGAAAATTTAGGAGAAGGGGAAACGGTTAACGTATGATGCGATGGGATATTATTGCTTTGAAAATTTAGGAGAAGGGGAAACGGTCAACGTATGATGCGATGGGAGATTATTGTTCTGAAAATTTAGGAGAAGGGGAAACGGCCAACGTTACAAAGAATTCTTAGAAATGACTCGCGAGGAAAGGAATGGGAAGGGGAAACGGCCAACGTTAAAAGGAATTCTTAGAAACGACTCGCGAGGAAAGGAGTGGGGAGAATAAGAAATAAAAAAAAACATTAAATACGTTTACACATTTTATTTATAAAAAATATTACAATTTTTTTTGGTATTGCGACCACCAGTTAAATATTTTTAATACATTCTGTAATGCGCAATTCTTAACATGTTTTCCGCATCGTATAGTATTAGTAACATCTAGATTATTTAAAGATTCAATATCTTCGTAATCAGCATCCAAAGTCTCGATGATTAAATTTTCTCTCGCAAGATTCTCAAGCAAATCCACCAGCCATTCCCGTTTCTGGCATCCCTTAACGTACACGAGAGTCGATGTCTCGTCATCCTCTTCTGTTCCAAGCACGGCTGATGTAATCAAGCGTTTAGCCATGCTGTACGGCACGTTTCCGTCTTCCCATCGTAATCCATGGTGATTCGCGATCAGCCAGGAAGCGCAGGATTTGTCGGATTTTGTGAGGAGATTGGTAGGAGGTATGTAAAAATGTAATGTGTCAGAACGGTCCCCTTTTTCAGCACCGCCACCTCCTTTACGACAAATTTCATCCCGACGAAGAATCCTTGTAGGTCCACGAACGTTGGTACAGACATAACGTTTTTCTTTTTTATATCGGCATGTCGAGAACAAGATTGCGATTGATCCTGATGTATTATAGATTTTATATCGTCTCATTCCCCTTAGGTGATTTTGCGCACAACATTGGTCAACGGGTTGTACTGAATCACGCGGTCGTGTATGATGAGGCAGTACGCTGTGGTATTCGGCGGCACGTTCTCCTTACACTCGAATTCCAATCTCACATCCACGGTTGCGCTTTTGACCGATTCGTTTTGTCGAGAGCAATCGATGATCACGAATGGACCGTTACGTAAAAATTGCGTGACGGTGAGACTCGGCTCGAGATACTCGTATCCGTAATACTTTTTGCAGAAACGTTGATACGTGTCGTACAAAATCGACCATCTGTTTTTATCGAAATCCAGATTCATATCGTTGTACGGATAACATTCCGAGTTCAGATAGAGTTTCACGTTTGTCAATTTGCAGTCGTCGAATCGACTCGTATCCTCGGACATGACGTTCTTCCGACCTGTCTGCAGAACGAAAACAACGTATCGCGGCTTCTCCAGCTGAGTCGCGGTCTTAATGGGCCACGAATGTTTGGTTGTACGCTGCAATAGCGGAAATTCGTACAGATCCCACGAGCAAAAACCCATACTGAGGTATTGTCCGCTTTCCAAGGCGCGCAGCATCGATAACTTGTTAATCTCGTTCAATACGACGTGCGGCATTCGCCATTGTATCTTGAATATGTCGATCACAGGCTCCAACACCAAATTTCCAATCAGGCAATTGTTGTCGTTGCGCGATCGTATTAAGATCAATTCGTGACGAGCGTTAATCACCACGCGCCTGTAATCCTCGCAAAATCCCAATAACATGTAGAGCGGTACGCAAAAATTAAAGTATCCATTCGTGTTAGTAGGCGAATCCCAGCCGGCGTTTCTCATAATCACGGTTCTATCGGATGATATCGTTACATAGTTCTTGAGTGTGCTGGTTATTCCCACATTTCTGCTACGATCAATCTCCACACCGTCGAGTTCGTATCGAATCTCATCGAACATGAACGCAACGCAATTATTTCCCAGTACCACATCAAACCCTTCAGCTGGTTTGTTTATCTTTAGTTTTCCTTCGATGTATAGAAAACTCTCATACGGCAACGTATACAGATCCTGTTGTTGTATGGGTATTCGTATCTCATCGCTGTGCTCAAACGTCGTATTGGCGTACGGGTTGTACGTGTGAGTCTCGATCTTGACGATACGATCGTCAAAGACCGGCTCGCCTTCGATGTTAAGGATATCGGTCATGTTTTCTCAGATATTTCGCACCGCGAATCCCAAAGATTGCAAAAATTCAACGTTTGACGCGTTGAGTTTCTGTTTCTTGGCGCAACCGGATAATCGAATATTAGCGAATGTTGACGTTGTTGTCAATGTTGTCGCGTTATCTCTCGCGTCTTTCGCTCCGCTCAACACGAGCATCTCATGTATCGCGCGCTAATTTTGTCGCCGTCGTACGTGCAATCTGATGGTGATCTCTTCTCCTCGAAAATCGAGCAATCGTCCGGCTTGATCCGCAACGCGTATCGTTAGATCCGTAATGCTCCGCGCGATGATCGGCAGGTAAATGATCTGCGCCTGCGTTTCCGATATCTTATATCCTGGCGGCACGCTCGGTGAAAATTCATGTATCGTATGAACGCGTTTGCCATTGCTGTACGCACCAGCGGTCACGTTACACTCTACGCGGATAATATTTACGTTGATGATATTAAACGGTATGTCCGATTGGTGCCATTGTCCCGGCTGCAATATACGCTTCGACGAGAATCCCAGCAGCGATCCAATGTTGGGTTTGTTAAAGTTTACTCTGAAAGCGCACTTGATCTTGCTATTCATCGTATTGTAATTAGCACGGAGCACTATCGGGTATTCTACAACCTCGTCTTCGTCACCGTTCGCTCGAACGGTCTCCTCTCGCGATATCCCCGTGATATCACCGCGTTTGTCGACACGATTGCCGGAGCAAACTACGCGTCGCGGGCGTTTCCGTGAAATTGCACGTTTCAAAAACTCGTGTATTGCGTGTATCTCGTACGATCCCTCGGGAATCATAATTTCCGTGTCATCCTCATCGAAATAAAATTTATTATTCGAGGAATTCACGTTCGATATCGTATGATAAGTCTCAAAATTTGTTAGACCAAGCTCGTAATCACCGTCGCTCAAATCTATGGCCGGATGGTAGTGTGCCGCGAGGACGCTACTCTTCCCGGTCAGCGTGAATGTCATAGACATGTCGGCAAAACTGTTTAACGAATACTGAATCTTAACGGCGCATTGTCAGACTTTAAGTTCACACCGATTGTCGTCGACTGTTCGGAGAAACCGCAGACACAATTGTCCGCAGATGCTTTGATCGTAAAATTGAAAGGACGCGCGATTGTACTCGATCTTCGTCACATTCCATCCGAAATATCGCACCAATTCATTCGGAGGTCGAAGATGACCAAAACCGTCGAAATATATAGCGCGATTTCCCCTCTTTGCGTACGCTACCCAATGAATACCCGGTCCTTTGGCGTTATCCAAATTCACGATACCGCTTTCGTTTCGATATATACCACCGATCGGTAACGAATCACGCATGAAAACCCCTCTAAAGTACGGTATACGCATACGTTTCGCCAATTGTTCTAATTGTATGTTTGTTGTCACACCCATAGGCATTTTTAGCGTCTTTTTGACGTTTTTTTTCTTCGTTGCCACTCCTTGTCCACGTTTGTACGGGCCGAGATATAGTCCCTGTCCGTATTTATACGGAGCGAGATAAAGCCCGCGACCTTCCATCGCGCGATCGTGGCGTTGCAGCTCCTCCAGCTGACGGCGCGCGGCTTTGCTGTCGTTCACCGCCTTGGCCACACCAGCCGCTCCGCCGATCAAGGATCCGAGCGCACCCAACATCGGTAGAATCGGCAATACACCGCCTCGTTTCGCTGTCGGAAGTATCCGCTTTTTCGTCGACCTTTTCCGCGTAGTCCTCATCTTCGTCTTTATCTTCGTTTTCATACCCATGCCGATTTTTGTCTTGGCTTTCATCGCTGCCCAAACAGCTGTAGCTGCGGCTCTCTCACCGAGAGTCGAATCTTTCGCGACGATGCGAGTTCGCGCTTTCTCGGCGAGTATCCTGTCAGCCGCGTGTCTCTCGGTGAGATCGGTGTTCCGGGAATACGCTCTATCGTGCTCGCGACAGGCCGCGTCCAATGGATTTATACCCCGATCACCTCTCGCCAATCGTTTTTCCAAATGAGTGCCCGGACCGCAAAACTGATAGCCGGGAATATGTAACTCGAAAGGAAGGACGTTTATCGCACGATTTAATAGGCCTGTACCTATTTTTGTTGACATTCGCCGCAATCTTTTATCAACGGTGCTGGACCGTCGATGTGCGTTCGCTGCCACGGTTGATTGTAATGTTCGTAACAGCGTCGATATTGTTGAACCTCTAAATCCGCTTTTATATGTTCCGGAAGCTTGTCCCACAAGTAGTGGACGTGATCGCCGCACATTCGCAGCAGAACAACTTTCGGCACAAATTGTAACTGTTCGGCGCTCAAATCGCAAATATCGGAAGGTCTCGACAGTAGCACGAACATTTTCGTTACTGAGCGATTCGCGGTTCCGCGCACTTATAAATAGGTGTTCGATCCAGCGTTCCTCAGTCGATAGTGTGAAAAAATGAGATTCGTGCGACAACCTTTGGCGATACGCGTGACGAATTGCGACGACAGATTACGATCGATGAGGGACAACGCGGAGATGCGCAAGCATGGTACGATGCTACCGACTACTATACGCGCGATCGTTTGCGGTCCCTCGAATTGTGGTAAAACCAACGTTCTGATAAGCCTGCTGGAAAGTCCGCACGGTGTACGTTTCGAAAACGTGTACGTGTACTCAAAGTCGTTGCAACAACCAAAATATCGATATCTGGAGAATTTGCTGACATCGATCGACGAAATCGGCTACTTCACGTTCTCCAACAACAGTGACGTCATTCCGCCGAGCAAGGCGCGTCCAAACTCGATCTTTGTGTTCGATGACGTGGCATGTGATAAGCAAGATGCTGTGAGAGAGTACTTCTCAATGGGCCGGCACTCGAGCGTCGACTGCTTTTATCTCTGTCAGACGTACGCGAGAATACCTAAACATCTGATACGCGACAACGCGAACCTGCTGATCCTGTTCAAACAGGATGGTACCAACCTGAAACACGTGTACAACGATCACGTGAATACCGACATGCCGTACGATGAATTTTGCGCATTGTGTCGCGATTGTTGGCAATGCAAGTATGGATTCGTAGTGATAGATAAGGACAGCTCGCTCAACGATGGGCGATACAGAAAAGGATTTAACGTGTTCGCGATACCGCAAAACGATTAGTCGTTGCCGATACTTCGTCGGAGGTGAAATGTAAGAGAGAGAGAGAGAGAGATTGACATTTTTTGCTTTTCCGCGATGGCTGCGATCGATAAGAGCAAGGATATTCGCGAGCGCGAGAAGATTGCGAGGGCAATTGTGAAAACGAGCGAATCGATTCGCAAGAAACATCGAGCTTTGAAGACCGGTAGGATCGATGAGGATATCGTGTTGGACAGGCGCTTTTGACCTCTCATCGAGCCGCTACAAAAGATCGTCGACAACTCTAGCTCGATCGCGGTGAAGAACGAGCCAGGGAGTAACACCGACGCGGGGATCGAAGCGTTATCCATCCCGAAGCGCGAGAAAGATGATGCGACACCGCAAAAAAGAAAACGATCCAACTTCAGGTCAGATCGCTCACCAGCACCGCATAAATCGAAACGGTCGGACCCTCTACTGGATGTACCGCCGATAACCTCTACACCATCTGCGTCAATGAGAACCGTACAACCTACGATGTCCGAATTACTCGCGAACGAGGATGTTTTTGAAACCACGGACGACTCGCTCGTGACATCCGTCCGAAATCAGTTGCAAACACTGGAAGGCCGAGAAACGTTGTGAGATCAGTTAGGTCCGCTGGGTCGGAGGTACGTCTGGTCTGTCCTGAGCGGCGATCGAGAGAGCGGTATTGACACCGTGTACGGTGTTTATTTCGACAACGATGGAATGATGTTCGGTAATAAACGTTTCGACGTGGACAACGCGGATAACATAATTATCGACGGCGTATGATACGTCGGCACAACTGGTCTTTACGAGTTGATCTTCAAAAAAGTCCCCGATAACGTCATCTATACGGAGGATGACAAGCAAACGTACAAGAGCATGCTATTGACGACGAACGCGCATAAACGCAATCACGATGCGCAGGGTCGATTAATGGGCAACAGGGGATACAAGTACAAAGAAATAATCGCAAAGCTGATACCGATCGAACCCAAAAAAACAAAATCTGGAAAGGGATTATTCGCGCTTCGCGCGATGACGCTAACCGACAACAAGATCGACTACGTGCACTGGGACGATCCCAACGAGCTGGTGGATCGTTTACGATTGCTCGACGCTTCGCACCAAGCGGGCCACGACGGCCACGACAACGAGATCCTATCGATCATCGAGGAACTTCGCGAAGCCGGTATTATTATAAATTAAGCGGTATCTCGGAAAAACTAATCAATCGATCGACCGACGTCTCTCGCATCGATGATGCGCATCAACAAATTTGGAATGTCCGAGCAGAGCAAAGACGCGACGAATGCCATTTCGTATCGTCGATGGAACGGATTAATGAGAAATTTCGTGCGCGATAACGCTCTGTGTCGCGCCGTTACGGACTTTGACGCGAGGTCGCGCAAGATTCGTCGTGTAGCGCAACCTGTGGCTGATACCGACGCCATCAACAAATTGTACGTGGATCAATGCGTTAAAACGTTGAGAAATCAACTGAAAGAGTTAGACGAGAAGCTTGCAGCGTTAGAGAAAGACGTGCGAGCGTTACAGATTGTGGTAAACGAGCTTCGGCGTGCGAATATCGCTAGATTAGAAACGTCAACGAACGACAACGAAACGACGACGACGAAACGTTAACGAAACGTTAACGAAACGTCAACAAACACTAACGAAACGTCAACGAACGATAACAAAACGACGACAAAACGTCAACGAAACGTCAACGAACGACAACGAAACGTCAACAAAACGTCAACGAACGACAATGGACGACAAGAAACGGTTCACGGACAGCTACGGACGGTTCACGAACGACTACGAACGGTTGGAGGACGGTCGAACGGTTCAGGAACGGTTGTCGGACGGTTATCTAAAGGCTCAGGAACGGTTCAGGAACGGCTGCGAACGAATTAGGAACGGCTACCGAACGGGTCAGGAACGGCTACGAACGGCTATCGAACGGCGACGAATGACGGATGACAAAGAACCACTATTGAAAGACGATGACCGGGAATAAACGGTTATTGAGTGGTTATAAGTTAGAGATATAAATTATAATGTAATTTCTTTACACGTATTATTACGCGCCGACTAGCCGCACCGCTAAAAACATGACATCGTTACAATCCAACGGACGTAAAAATATCGAGAAGCTACGACTCGTCGAGGAACTGCATGCTTCGGCGAGAAGAAATTTTCCCCGAAGACGCGTCGTAGTGCGGGGTTACGATGACCTGTGGCAAGCCGACATCGTCGAGATGCGTCCGTACTCTCGTTTCAACAGAGGGTACCACTACATACTCACCGTCATCGATGTGTTGAGCAAGTACGCGTGGGCCGTACCGCTCAAGAATAAAGGTGGAAGCGAGACGGCTGACGCTATCGCAGAGATAATTCGAAATAGCGAGAGGCGCCTGAAAAATATGCAAACCGATATGGGGAAGGAATTTTACAACGCCAACGTGCAACGTCTCATGAAGAAACACGACATCAATCATTATTCCACGTATTCGGTGTTGAAGGCATCGGTCGTCGAACGATTCAATCGTACGTTAAAGAACGATATGTGGAAAATGTTTACGCTCAACGGAACTTACAAGTGGGTCGACGCGTTGCCGCGACGCGTGTCGGATTACAACGCGCGCAAGCATCGAACGATCGGTATGCGACCCGCCGACGTTATCCCCGCGATCGCCGAAAGACTCTTGGATACTGTGTACAGCGCGATAAAGATCGCGGGTCCGGCAAAGTTCAAAGTAGGTGACCCGGTACGCGTTAGCAAGTACAAGACGATCTTCGAGAAGGATTACACGCCAAACTGGACCACCGAAGTGTTTAAGATCGTTAAAGTGCAACGTACTAATCCCGTAACTTATCGGGAGTGGTGCACTTGGACACAGTATAATTGGACACGGTGCAAATGGACACGTTACAAATGGACACGAGATTTTGCACACGGTTCAATTGGACACAGTGCATTTGGACACAGTAATTTTGGATACAGTAGCTTTTGGACATATAAGAAAATACGCATCGTTTACTTGGACACCGCTCAATTGGACACTGTTTATTTGGACACCGTTCGTTTGGACACAGAAAGATGCGCACCGTTCATTTGGACACCGTTCGTTTGGACACCGTTATTTGCCCACCGTTCGTTTGGACACCGTTCATTTGCCCACCGTTCGTTTGGACACCGTTCATTTGCCCACTGTTCGTTTGGACACCGTTCATTTGCCCACCGTTCGTTTGGACACCGTTCATTTGCCCACCGTTCGTTTGGACACCGTTCATTTGCCCACTGTTCGTTTGGACACCGTTCATTTGCCCACCGTTCGTTTGGACACCGTTCATTTGCCCACCGTTCGTTTGGACACCGTTCATGACAATTTAGAAACGATGTCAATTTTTCGAGACTAGTACTGAGAAATTTGTACGAATCGATGAACCGTAACTTTATATCGCTTCGGCAATCTGATTTTTCGGCGGTATCTTTAACGTGTTTCGTGAATGAAATATACTTTTCTTTCGTTATCGGTAGTACGTTGATCGAGCCTTCGAACGCGGTAGCTATTTCCTCGATGATAAAATGTGAATCGTAACCGGATAAATTGTGAAATACTATGGGAATGCAAAAAGAGTCTTTATAATTTAAATTGCAGTTTGAATGCGCGGGACCTCGATACCGCCCGGTAAGATGACAATGATCGCGTACGCGCGTGTAGTCTTGCGCGAACGGTTTTTCGCAAATATGACAGTGTGTCGCGCTGTGAAACTTTTCCCGCTCATCTCGCGTTAAATTTATCATGGGGACATTCGTGGTTAAAATAATCTTTACGCGTTGCGCTAAATTTTTTAATTTTTCCACGAACCACGAAACGCAATCGGTACTACGGTGAGAATGATACGCGGATAACGATTCGTCGTACGAACAATGTACATAATAAGCTGCGCTAAATACTTGATGATGCTGAAACGTGTACGTAGATGCCATCGGATCACCGTCGGTCTTCCTCAGCACGCACTCCAAGTCGGCGTATACGACGAAGGGAAGTCGCTCCTTTCTGTTGTCGTTGTTGACCGCGAGCCACTTGTCTTTATCGCTCGGTAATCGGATGGCGCACTCGTTCATTTCTTGGCAATCTACAATGTGCGACTGCAACTTATCGTCCGATCTAAAATAGTGTAAACATTTGTAAAAAAAAAGAAATAATTAATTTTTCTTTCGTATATTTTATATATTGCATTTTTATTAGATATACGTACCGATCGCAGATATATTGTCTGCGTTTGCTACAACTCAATTGTGAGCTCACGAGGCGAGATAAATTCTTGATCCACGCAAAATGTCCAACGTCTTGCGAATCTTGCATGTACAGCAAGTTGACGTGTCTGTCCTTCTTTTGTTCGCTCAGACGTATCGGGACACTGTTGTTTTCTTTCTCGATGCAGTATACATTTATCGAAATGTTGTTGTGAAGTTCAAATTTTTTAATTTGACTCAATGTCATCGGAAACTCAATGTCTTGGAGATTTAGCACTGTCGTATAATGTGGATACGAAGATTCCCGATAAACATGATCTTCGGCTGGATGTAGAGCGGCGGCCACCGCCCACGCGAAACACGCATTGTCTTTGGATTGCACGTTTATTACCGCTCTCTTCATTGTGTTATTTCTCGCGGTAATTTAATATGACACCCCGCGCGCATTGGATTGTATTTATTTATATTTACAGTTAAATCGAGAATTCGCGACAACGCCCACCCGCTATCGCGTTCTTGAAATTCTTCGAGCGAGGCAAGCGTGGGCTCGACGATGCGTCGCTCGTACCACTCGTGTAAATCGGACGTACGAAAGAGTTCATAGTTTCTGGTATTTACACTTTTATTTGCGCTCTTATCACCCGACACGAATTCACCGTTGAACACAGTGTTCACTTTCACGTTATTATGTCTTTCCATAACTTTTTGCACGTGTTCGAGCACGATGTCTTTAGCGTCCTCGAGAAATTGTCGCGGTTCGATATAATCTGCGTTAATCATCGCACCGGTCAGTATACGGTTTTCGAACGCGGTATCGATCTCTCGCCAAACGAGTCTTTCCGCGGTATTGTCACCACTGTAATCACCACCGCTGTGTATAAACCGTCTCTCTAATCGAGTCCTCGCACCCTCGACTCGCGCGATTCTAGCCACCAAAGATTGTCGAACTCCGATCGAGAGTCGCGGACGCTTGACACGACTGTGTTCTTCCAGCTGTTTGATAAATTCCTCGCATCGCTGCGCCCACGCGAAATACTCGCCCAAGGTAGCGACTCGACGCGACAGTTCCAACAGGTCGCGTTCGGTTGGCTCGGTGTTTTCCATGTTTTTATTATTATTATTATTTTTTCACACTTTTTATACCAATGTTTTTTTTTTACTGTGTGCAAATTGGGCACATATTGCACGGAAAGATCTGATACGCCGGAAATCTTCAATTGGAGAAGGACCGGCCACTTATCACGTCGTATATCTCAATTACAAAAATTTACAAATACCCGCTGTACCTATTTCAGTCGATATACGGACCGTAAGCTTTCAAATCGCATACTGAGTTTTTGACACCCTTCGTTCTTCATTATATATTTTTAATCTATCGCGTTATGGTATCGCGAAACGTATCCCGACAAGCGATACGATAAACGGCTCTTCCTGGAAAAAGATGAAGAGAGCACCGCGATGGTTTTATCTTGTTTATATTATTTATAAATTCTCGAGCAGTCGGAAATCGGCGCTCGCCTTATTTTTCAGACATCGACACCCGCCTTTAAGTACACCGATAAACATGTCCCGACGCGAATTATAGCAGCCGGACATCGGCGCTCGCCTTATCATCTAATTTTAATGTTACGCGCAATAGTGCGTGAGCGGCTCTTCCTGGAAAAAAAAAGATGAAGAGACCACCGCGATGGTTTTATTTTGTTTATAATAAATTATAGCAGCCAAACATCGGCGCTAACCTTATCATTTTTCTACGAAATTCAACAATGCCGCACGTGCAATAATCTTTCTACGAAATTCAACAATGCCGCACGTGCAATAGTGCAGTGTGAGATGATATTTGTTTATAATGTTTATAAATTCTCGAGCAGCCGGACATCGACACTCGCCCTTTGTAATACACCGCGCTGCGGCATCGTACCTTCGCGTTCCCTCTTCCCCGCGGACCCCGCGCCTACCGTTCCGCCGCGGTCCCCTCCCCCTCTCCGCGGACCCCGCGCCTACCGTTCCGCCGCGGTCCCCTCCCCCTCTCCGCGGACCCCGTGCCAACCGTTCCGCCGCGGTCCCCCTCCCCCTCTCCGCGGACCCCGCACCAACCGTTCCGCCGCGGTCCCTCTTCCCCTTTCCGCGGACCCCGCGCCTACCGTTCCGCCGCGGTCACCCCCGCGTGACGTCATTCCCACCCCCATGACATCATTCCCACCCCCGTGACGTCATACCCCCGTGACGTCATACCCCCCCCGTGACGTCATTCCCTCGCGCCACCAAAATCCCCCTCCGCCCGCGTGACGTCATGCCCCCCTGCGCCGGTTTCCCCTCGCCCCTATAATTGTCAAAGGAAAAGCTTAGTTTTCGGACAATTTTACGAATATACTAAAGCGATCTGTAGTCTTGTTTCTTTAAAATATCTTTTTATTTAAAAATGGCATGCAAGAATTCTCAGCATGTCATTTCTTGCTTCTGACGTCATCATTCCAATATGGCCGCGGCGACTACTCAGGAGCCTTAATTGGATTAATTTCATATAATAGTTCCGATGAGCAACAAATATTAGGCCATTATATTGCTTATTGTTATAAAATTACGTACGCAGACTTATGGGAAGAATATGATGATCTTCGAAATAGATATATGACATTGCAATCAACAACAGCGAGCCATATAAACGTAAGACCAAGCGTTATAGCATACATAAAATTAAATATAGTTATTGTGATTTTTTTTACTTATACATACATATATACGCACGCACCCACCCACATACACATACACATGCGTGCACGCACGCACACACACATACACACAAGAAGCATAAAACCGACCGCGCAACCTCCACATGGTATGCTTCGGATAAAGCTAATGCCGGCGGTATCTAGATTTCTGACTTAAACTGTAATTTCCTGATGTAAAAACTGCAGCAATCAAAAATCTCATTTACATACTGCATATACTAAGACAAATAACACGTTTTACTTTGTTATATGTTATTACAAGATGTAATAATCTAAATACGAAGAAGCGAGAGCAGAAGTAAATACTCGACCAGCAGTGTGAATAGGCAAATAAAAATCTTTATATTAAAACAGTTTATTTGTTTATTACTGTTAACATTTCTATTAAAGACGCAAACAAGAATTTAAATACATATGTTAATATGCAACGAAAATCTATCAATTAATGCCATTTTGAATGCAATATCCATGTTTCGAACTTATCTACCAAAGTCGACTGATCTCGAAATTTTAATTGTTAATTACTTTTTAACCACGAGTGTGCAAACGAAAAATCGACCTATTTGAGAATGTGCAAACGAAAATCTGTCGATTAATGCCATTCTGAACGCAGTATCCATGTTTCGAGTTTATCTACCAATCGGTCTACCAAAATCGACCGATCTCGAAATTTTAATTGTTAATAACTTTTTAACTATTGGTGTACAAACGAAAAATCGACCTATTTGGGAATGTGCAAACGAAAATCTGTCGATTAATGCCATTTTGAACGCAGTATCTATATTTCGAACTTATCTACCAAAGTCGACCGATCTCGAAACTTTAATTGTTAATAACTTTTTAACTACGGGTGTGCAAACGAAACTCTGTCGATTGAGGCTATTTCGATCTAATTTGCTCGTAGTTGGGGGGCTAATGTGTAGTTGGCCCCTCCAAAATTGTTTTGTTAATAACTTTTTTACGAGAAGTGTGCAAACGATAAGCAATCGAATAAACTATAGAAAGTTAATTTTTTTTGATGTTGGGGGGCTAACTTCACAGGAATCGTCTTGATTGCGCACATTACCGACACGACAATATTTTCCGATCGAACATAGACCCGATCGGACACATGTCCAATCAGACACAGTCCCGATCGGACACTGGCTCGATCGGACACAATTCCGATCGGACACATATGGTTGCAATCGGACACAGGCCCAATCGGACACAGACCCAATCGGATACAATTCCGATCGGACACATATGGTTACAATCGGACATAGACCCGATCGGACACAGGCCCTATCGGACACAGGCCCGATTGGACACAGGCTCGATTGGACACAGACCCAATCGGATACCATCCCGATCGGACACAGTATATCAGAAATATATAGGTTTGGGTTAGGTTATATCTTCCGGAAGTAGAGCCCCCCGTAGGGGGGGAAGCGGAACATACTGCCTGCAAGCATATACTTTTTAATGCGTAGCAAGGTTCTACATAGGTTTACAACTTTCTACGCGAAGCGAGGTTCAACGCAAACCTATGTGTCTAGTTTTTTTGATTTTTTAAATGTTTTTATCTTTTAGAGTTACTTTTTACAGGAAAATCATTTTTTAGTTTTTTAATTTTTATGAAAATTATTTTTCAAGGTAAAATTTTTTTAAGTTATTTTTTAAGGGTAAATATTAAACTTTTTTACGTACAAGTTGGGATTTTTTTATATACTTGGCGTATTTTTTTTACCTTTGTGAGGTTTTTTGTGGGATCTCATTGCTTTTTGTAAAAATTTAAAATTTAACATTTTTCCTGCAAAATATAAAATACTACATTATGCAGTATTTATATGGATGCGATTTTTTTTTAATTTATGCAATAGAAAGGAAGTTTTTTTAAAAAAGGAATTATATAAACAGTATATATTTACAAAGCTTATACCATATTGAATATAAGTATTGAATATAAGATTATAAATAATCTTAAGTATCAAGCACTTATCTATCTTATTTTTATAGATAATTTTAATACAGAAATCAAACTCTATACAAACCGTATAATCCATAATAATAATATAACTGAATAAATATCAGAATATAGAAAGCAATAGGAAGGAAATTGTTTTTATTACGAAGATGGACTTGTTTCTTATTCATACATTTAATATGAATATGACACAAATCCATTCTCTTGAATAAACGCATACATTTTAACAGTATATAATTTCTTCTAAAATGTATTCTAATAAATGATATAAGCAAAAAAGATCAAATATTTTTTGCATTTATTGATTTATCAAATATGTTTATATATCGCGGAATAGTGCAACACAAGAAGAAAAGTAATAAAGTGGTTAATAAAGTCACTAAGAAAATCGCGGAATAGTGCAAGGAAGGAAAGTGATTTCTTCTAATCAATGTCATATTAAGCAAAGTTGATTATATTAGCAAAACTGAGCAAATGTTTACATTTGAGTAAATCTGTGCATTGTCAATTAACATACTGGGTGGCCCATTTTAATCCATCCAGTCGAATATTTTAAAAACCAAGCCCGGAAGAGAAAAATGTTTCAAACAAAAGTTGTGTGGCTTCAAGGGGGCCATAAGATGGTGACAATGATTTGACCTTGGAAAATCATTTGAAGGCCATGTGAAGGTCAACTTTAAAATCTTAAATAGAAACCCCCATTTTTTATTTAGTATTCTTGTAGCTGACATCGAGGGCTTTCCAAACACTATAATAAAGTATTTTTTTATTAAGTACTTTTTGAGTTATTTTATATTTTAATCTGACATATTTTGATATAAAAAATTTAATATCTCGTAAAATATTTAGTTTTTGATAATCTTACCGTAATACTTCTATGTACAGAATAATGAGACAAATCAATTAGTATAAAAAAAAATAGTTTTTAAGAAAATTATTTACAATGTATTTTTTTAAACAATTATTTGTTTTTTTTGGCACTAATTAATTTGCCTTATTATTCTGTACATAGAAGTATTATGGTAAAATTATCGAAAACTGAATATTTTACGAAATATTTTATTTTTTATATCAAAATATGTCAGACTAAAATATAAAATAACTCAAAAAGTACTTAATGAAAAAATACTTTATTATAGTGTTTTAGAAAGCTCTCGATGTCAGCTACAAGAATACTAAATAAAAAATGGGAGTTTCTATTTAAGATTTTAAAGTTGACCTTTACACGACCTTCAAATGATTTTCCAAGGTCAAATTATTGTCACTATCTTATGGCCCCCTTGAAACCACACAACTTTTGTTTGAAACATTTTTCTTTTCCAGGCTTGGTTTTTGAGATATTTGACTGGATGGATTAAAATGGGCCACTCAGTATTTGTCATAAATACATTGTTGAAAAATGATTATGAAAGATTTTCGCTGACTATGTTTTCGAAAACGATAAGTTAATAATTATACTCGCGAACGCGCATTTGTATATAATGTTTATTTAATTTTACATAAATGTAATTAATGCATACTTAATATTTTTAAGTTAACATAAATATGGCTAAGCAATGAGTTTATGTTAATAGCAAAATAAATCTTGTGAGAATTCTACCAAAAATATCATAAAAACAACAGCATTAAATACACATTTTTAATTGGCATAAAGAATAATGAAACGATGAAATCATATCGAAGGACTTCTATAGTGTATACAAACATTTTGTGGATCTGGAATTATTCGTAACGTTTAGTTTTGGAAATGTATAAATCTTTATTTAGATTTTATATATAAATGTAATCAATGCGTAATTAATATTTTTAGGTCATTTGCAAATAGCTAAGCAATGAGTTGCATGTTATATTAAATAAGAAAACAAATTTTATGGAAATTTTATCAAAAATATTACATAGACAGTTGAATTGAAAGCATCAGAATTAGAGCCCGAAATAGAAATGTTGAGCATTAGTCAAGGAAAAAAAATAAGGTAATAATTTTGTTTATAAATTACATAATAAAGATTATTTATCTTCTTAGACTAAATTCTCTAGAGACAAGATTTACATATTGTTAATCTATTTAACTTTTTTTGATATAATGGTTGAACTTATTTTTTAAAACAATAAAAAACGTGGAAATTGATGGTTTATTCGGATACAGCTGCCTTTTGCAATATGATGTTATCGGAGAGCATTAGAATATCTGTCATCGACAAAAAGTAGTTCAAATTTGAATCAAAATGAGGAGGAAGAATTGATTAGTGATACTAAATTGCAGATTTTATTAGAGGATCGTATAAAAGTTTATAATAATTTGGCAACTGTGTTGATTAAAAGCTTATGAAAATTTGAAACATGTTTCGAGGTATCAATTACAAGATGTTGAAACATTACTTAGTACTAGGAAAAATATTGCAAAACTTATAATCTTTTTATTCACAATACTTAATCTTTTTTAAAATAAGTTTTATATATTCTTGATTTATATTTTACATATAGAAAATTTAAATATGTATACATATATATATATATATATATATATTGTACATATCGAAGGAACAATATTGAGACACAAAGGGGAATATGTAAAAGCTTATGCAATTTCTCTCTATTTCTCTCTCTCTCCACTGAATCCAGAAATAACATCCAGAAATGAAGATATTTACTACAGAATTAATGACTTTAAAAGATAAAATTGCTAAAGACGCAGAAAAAGAGAAAAGCATATATTTTTACTTAATTACTTACTTTTATCATTTGCTCTTATTAGCACCTATATTTACTTAATTACTTACTTTTATCATTTGCTTTTATTAGCACCTATATTTACTTAATTATTTACTTTTATCATTTGCTTTTATATCTTTTGATGGATTTCTAGTATCTTCAACTACACCTAACATTTTACGATATAGGTGCTTATCTTTTTCTACATATTTAGCAATTTTATCGTTCAAGGTCATTAATTCTGTAGTAAATATCTTCATTTCTAGATGTAATTTTTGAATTCAGTGGAGAGAGAGGAAGAGATTGTATAAGCTTTTGCATATTCCTCTTTGTGTCTCAATATTGTTCCTATGATACGTGCAATATATATTGTAACCATAATTTTCTTTTAAATTATTTGATTAATAATTATTTATTCGGCGGGCGGTTCTTCGATGCCCACGGTACACCTTCGGCGCGTATTTCGAATATCGATCTCGCGATCCACAAAAATTCCGGGAATCGCAAAATAAACCAAGTTGGGCGTCAGATACGGCAGGCTGCACCATTCACGATAAACGCAACATCGAAAGATAATCGCGCGACCGATAATTAACGCGACGGCAAAATTCCGCGGCTATTCAGTATACCCGAAATGGTAGAGGGGGAGGTTCGAGAGAGACGGGAGAACTCTTGAGAATCGAGAACACGGGGGCCAAAATGAGCATTCGATATGTTAAAATAGAGATAACAATAATATATTAAAAGAAACAAGAGTATAGAGCAGTTCGTACAAATAATAGCCTTTGATGACAGTAATTATTTTACAGGCGAATAAGGTATATTATTTCCGCGGAGATCGGCACGACCGTGCGCAACAGTATCAAATTACCGGGCGTCTTACGCGCTTTAACTCGACTTTTCGGCCGCGAGGATTTCTGCCGTACGAGATTTAATTAGGCCTCGACAACTAAAGAAATCTCTCGAATACGCCGGTAACTACTTTACGCACGCTCGTGAATCCGCTTCGATATAATAAAAAATACTAAATTGCATGACTCGAATCAGTCCGTTGGTCCGGCTCGCGGTAAGCCGATATACGTCTCAATAACAATGACGATGACCTTTGCGTTGAAATGCCGAATATCTAACTCGAATGACTCGCGGAAACTAATAGCAGGCTCAAAGACACCCGATAGATTTCCTGCACGAATTTTTAGGATTTCGCTTTCTCCTGACTCCAATTTCTTACAATACACACAAGACACGCGCTAACAATACACAGAAACAATACGGAAACTATCGATAACGACTGTGATGTACGAGTCGCGCGGCGCAATACTTTGCGCGAGTCGGAATATCGATCGCGTGAACGCAAAAATCCCGAAAATTCACAACATATTCTACAGACAAACGCGAAAATAACACTAATGACTGTCGGCGGCGGCGAAATGAATAGAGAGAGCCTATTTTACATAATTCGGATGAGCGACATGTGCCCGTCGGCCGTGCGACTTAATCTACCAAAAATATTCGCGAAGTTAATCCACCAAACGTGTGGCTCGACAACTATTAAGGGCGCGACTCATCCGAATTAATTACCTACAATTACTCGGCAACAAAATCGGTCGACGCCGCTCGTCCCATCGGCAGCAAGTTCTCGGTGCTTCCTTTGACCAGTCTAATATTCCGCTCGCTCCTCGGAAAACCTGCGTCCTCGCGTACAGCTCGCCGAACAGTGTCGAGCGAGAGTCCTGTAGGAGACACGCCGACCGCCGACGCGATAAATCGCTATCGTGCCACCTGTGGCGCTTTCGCGTTACGCAGGGCCGTCCTGCGGTCCTCGCGATCCTTGTTGTCATCACGGCCGTGTTGGTGGGTTCATCGCCCCGGAGTTTCCAAGATTTTCTTGTTGTTCGGCTTAAAGGTGCGGGCTTACGGCTGCGCCCGATCGGCTCTCTTTCCTATTTATTTAGTCGAATAGGCTCCGGATTGAGAGTGCGTTCGTCGCCCCGTCCTTGGAGCTCCCTCGCTTCGTGCGGGTGGAGTGGCCTCCCCTTTGGCTGGATTATTCCGGCTCTCCGCGCTCCTTTCCTGCCGTAAGAAATATAACATTACCGGCAGCGATGTTTACTAGCCACCAAAAGTGTTTTTAATATTTGGCAATTACGACCTGACGTCTCCTGTTTCCTGGATGTCCTGGACTCCCGCTCTTGGCCGTCGCTCTTCTTTCTTCCCCTCCTTCCGCCGGATGGGATCCCGCCGCTCGACCTCGTGCCGTCAATCAATTCGCGGGCTCATCTCGAGCTTACATTTTCGGTAACTATTATCCACAAACGTCAGATCTCGTCGATCTGACGATAGGGCTGCTCTCTCCCTAAATCGAGAAAACGCAAGCCCCCGAAAAACCGCCCCCGATCGGGCCATTCGGTCCTTGTGACGGACGTTCCAAAAACGTCACGTCACAATATACATATATATATATGTATATATATATATATATATATATTGTATATATATGTGTGTGTGTGTGTGTGTGTGTGTGTGTGTGTGTGTGTGTGTGTGTGTGTGTGTGTGTGTGTGTGTGTGTGTGTGTGTGTGTGTGTGTGTGTGTGTGTGTGTGTGTGTGTGTGTGTGTGTGTGTGTGTGTGTGTGTGTGTGTGTGTGTGTGTGTGTGTGTGTGTGTGTGTGTGTGTGTGTGTGTGTGTGTGTGTGTACACATATTTGCATTGTTCCTATGATGCGTATAATATGTATACACACATATTTGAATTTTCTACATATAAAATATAAATCAAGAATATATAAAACTTATTTAAAAAGATTAAAGATAGTAAATAAAAAGAAGATTAGGATTTTTGCAATACCTTTTAAGTAGCGCTTAACATTTTGTAGTTGGCACCTTCATGTTTCACATTTTCTAAAACTGCTCTGTAAGCTTCTGTTTTAATCAACATAGCTGCCAAATTATTATAAACTTTTATACGTCCCTATAATAAAATCTGCAATTTAGTATCATTAATCAATTCTTCCTCCTCATTTTGATTCAAATTTGAATACTTTTTGTTGATGACAGATATTCTAATGTTCTCTGATAACATTATATTGCAAAAGCCAGCTCTATCCAAATAATTAATTTCCATTGTTTTGTGATAAACCGCTTTCGCGAGGCGGTCGTGGATAACTCGGTCGGGATCCGGGGCTGGTGAAAGGGTATCGAGAGACGAACGATAGATGCGTTAGGTAAAATATAATTTATTGCGTTTAAATATATGTGTGTATACAGAGTGAGTGTGTGTGTGTAATTATTGTGTGTGTCGGTGTGTATGCGCTTGTATGTGAGTGAGTGATAAGCGAGCGAGTGCGTGTGCGAACGTGTAATATCTGCGTGGGATTTACAATGTATATCGCAAGTATGTGGGTGGGATCGTGTGTATGCAGCCAAACGCCCTCGCGTATGTGTGAATGTCGGAATGGTCTAGCGGCGGTCGCGTCGGTCGCTGTGCGTCCGAATTATATGCACGGATTCACGGATGCACGGTGCGGAATGCGATTTCGGCGGCTTCGCAAATATATCGATTACTTTGCGCGGATCTGGATTTCGGCAGGAGCCGCTAGCTACCGGGCGGTAATTTCGGTCGGGTCGGTGGGCGGTCCTTAAACGCGTCGGTATCGATCTGATTGCGTCGATCGATGTCGCGGCCGGTTAGATCCTCCCCTTTGAGCGGGACTTAGCGCGCCGTATTAATGGTGATTCTGATCGCGGTAATGGCGGTCGCGGAATTACTACAAGTTCGCGGATATCGCGGTATTGTTCCGTCGGGGATGATTTTCCCGTAGAATGCAGGAGTGCAACGGCCGACGGGAACACCCGTCAACGGCAGGGAACTCCCTACCGCTGAATAATTGCCGTTACACGCAGGTGGACGGATGCGGGTGAGGTGTCGAGAACTCTCGACGGAGGCTGAGTACGCCCAACCTCGGGTCCCTCGGTCGCAGAGATGTTTAAAGGATCGCTCTTAGAGATGCCGCAAACTCTCGGCGGAGGCTGGGTACTCCCAACCCCGTTTTCTCTCTCTTTGAGCGTGTGTTAGGATCGTTCTGGATTCCAGGCGTCGTACTGACTCTGGCGGTTGCGGAAGATCTGGTCCTGAGATGTAAACCGTGCCCTATTTATACCGCTTTTCCGGCGGGTGCGCGTGCGTAATATGCCTGATTGTTTTAAGGCATATTATTTAACGGCGAACCGCCGCGCGCGACTCGGGTAGTTTCGGGAACGGTCGGTACGGTTACCCGAGCGCGGCGACGGTTCCGGGTAAACACGCGTCTTTAACGGCGGTTTACAAATCGGAACGTTTTATAAATCTTTAAAAATGGGCGCTCGGCGCCTCCGCATTATGCCCGACCGGTGTTTGTCGGGCGGCGGACTTCCGGCGGATCGACGGCCGGGTAACGGTGGAGGGATGCATCGTTACAGTTTTAAAAAATAAGTTTGATCATTATATCAAAAAAAGTTAAATAGATTAACAATAAGTCTTGTCCCTAGAGAATTTAGTCTAAGAAAATAAATAACCTTTATTATATAATTTATAAACAAAATTATTACCTTATTTCTCTTCCTTGACTAATGCTTAACATTTCTATTTCAAGCTCTATGACGTTATAACTGTGACACTTTCAATTCAACTGTATATAATGTAATATTTTTGATAGAATTCCCAAGATTTGTTTTTCTATATTAACATAGATATGCAACTCATTGTTTAGCCATTTGTAAGTGACCTAAAAATATTAATTACGCATTAAATACATTTATATATAAAATATAAATAAACATTTACTTTTTCAGAACCAAAAGTAGCGAGTAATTCCAGATCCGCAAAATGTTTGTATACACTATAGAAGCCCAGATAGCCAAGTCTGTCGAAAGCAGATCATGGCAAGTGCCTGCTATCAATTATTGTTAGCAAAAAGGATACAAATTTGGTATAGAAGATTATTTTAGATTAAATCGACAGATTGGTGCCAAAAACAAAGCAGAATATGCTTACAGAATCTGAGCAGAAAATGAGCAAGATTAGTTAACATGACTTGACATCAAATTGGTGGCAAAAACCGAGCAAGATCTTCGCGCGCGCAATCTGATGGCAGATTGATAGCAAAAACCGAGTAGGATCTGCGCGTATGCAATTTGATGGCAGATTGGTAGCAGAAATCGAGCAGGATCTGCTAACTTGACTTGACATCAAATTGTCAGCAGAAACCGAGCAAGATCTGCACATGCGCAATCTGATGGCAAATTGGCAGCAGAAACTGAGCAGAATTTGCAGCTTTTAGCCATTTATATAATTTATTGAAATAGTATAGTTTATTTGTTTATCGCTATGCGGCGCATTATTTACTTTCTATACCCGTATTCAAGTTCTTGTCATGAGCGCATATAAAGCCTGCAAAATACAATTAATGACATTTTAATTATTTTTATCAGTTTAGTTTCTAATACGATTCCCATACAGAGGTATTCAGATATTAAACTAATTTTTGGAAAATCGGACAAATAAATGTCCAATTTTCATTTATTCGGACAGACATTGTCCGAATAAATGATAATTATTATTTTATATCTACTTAGGTATAAAATAGAAATTAAATTCCATAAACTTTAATTTTATAAATTATTTAAATTTTTCTATATACAATATATTACATTAATATATGTTATTAATATTATACAATATATTTATATGTTATTAATACAAATATCAGAAAATGAATATAATATATCAACTGTGATGAATATAATATATCAACAGTCTTGTGAATATAATATATCAACTTTTACGTCATTTTCGGATTTTATGAGACCTAGTTTAGGACATTTAATTGATCATTTTGTGACCAAAATTCAGCATTATTTTGTTACTTGGGTTTGAGATCCTTTAAATTCATTTAAATGCACCATTTTATATGAATGGCCAAAAGCTGCAGATTCTGCTCGGTTTCTGCTACCAATCTGCCGTCAGTTTGCGCGCGCGCAGATCCTGCTCGATTTATGCCATCAATCTGACGTCAAATCATGTTAGCAGATCCTGCTCGGTTTCTGCTGCCAATCTGCTCTCAGATTCTGTGAGCAGACTCTGCTGGCAGATCATTAGCCTAATGCGGACATAACAGATGCCAAATTGCTAGCAAGAGCTGAGGAAATCTGTTGCCAATCTGCTGGCATATTGCGCGCATTTTGCTTACTGGGAGTGCTTCGATATGATTTTATCATTATTATTCTAAAGCCAAATAATGAAAATGTGTATTCAATGCTGTAGTTTTTATGATATTTTTGATAGACTTCTCACAAGATTTATATTGCTATATTAATATAAACTCATTGCTTTTAGTCATAAGTTAACCTAAAAATATTAATTATGCGTTAATTACATTTATATATAAAGTATAAATAAGCATCATATACATTAATAACGCGCATTCGCGCGTATAATTACCAGCTTATCGTTATCGAAAATATGGCCAGCCAAAATCTCCAAATATTCCTTCGATTCATTCATAATCATTTTCCAATAATGTATTTATCACAAATATGTTATAATTGATAATGCACTGATTCACTCCGCTGTAAGTATTCGCTCAGTTTTATTAATGTCACCTGTAACCAAACTTTGCTCGATATGACATCGATTAAAAGAAATCACTTTTCTTCCTTACACTATTAATAGTGTATAAATATAATAATTTCTTTTCACTTTATTACTTCTCTTCGTGGTTGCACTATTCTGCGATACTCTTATCACTTTTCGTTCTATTATTCCGCGATATATACTATATTGTAAAATTGAAAATTCCGCGATACATACACAAAATTGTCTCTCAATCAATATAATGTTCTTCATACATTACTCTGCGATTATTATATATTATAACCTTATTACATCGTATACCATACATTATTCCGCGAATATAATCTTATTAGGTGTACAACTTTGCTTCCGCCGTTTTCCTATAGATGGTTTTAGCGGTAAGTAGTGGTCGAAATAAATAGATCATAGACGTCATGCAATAAACTTGGGCATCTGTCAACATAACCCCATAGAAACATTAGTCGATTTGTGTCTGCATCATAAAGTTATTCTCGATTGAAAATGTCAGTTTACGAGCCAAATTCTCGTCGTTTGCGGGAGGTTTTAATTTTCTGCTTTAATATGAAGAAATCTGCGGCCGAGGCTCATCGAATGCTCTCAAATACTTATGGTGAAGCCGCTATTAGCGAAAGAACGTGTCGTGAGTGGGTTCAACGCTTCAAGAACGGTGATTTTCACGTCGAAGACCGGCATAGCGGTGGAAAAGAGAAGGTTTTCGAAGATACATAATTGGAGGCATTACTTAATGAAGACTCGAATCAAAGTCAAAAAGAATTGGCACGATCATTGGGAGTGACTTCACAAGCAATAACCAGTTTTTTAATAAAGCCTCGAATTTCGGAAAAAAAACGGCGGAAGCAAAGTTGTACACCTAATATTATACATATCATATACGTATGCACGCACATACACAAAATTGTCTCTCAAGACGTATTTGCACACTCAAGCGAATAATTCTACATGAGCGCTGCAAACGCGTCTTGAGGGATAAAATCGCTTTGCGTGTGAGCATACGTACGTGAGCGACTGCATCTGAACCTGAAAGAAAAATGAGAAAAAGTGTCACATTTCTGGTATACGATTAACATTCCTCAGAATTGACTGCACCAATCTTATTCAAACTGGTCGCAATCGAAAGCTTGCATCCACATTGTATAAGAAAAGTGCCGTCAGATTTTTGATTAATGGCTTGGTTTCTGAGGAATTTTAATCGAAAATTTATTAGACGTAAAACTCCGGATAAGCTACTTGGTAGCGTTGCGGCCCCTGTACATAGGCAAACTGTTGACAAGCCAGAAAAAAATTTTTTCATATACTTGGCGTCGCGACGCTACCATGTCGCTTGATATACTTATTATACTTAATACGTACACATCCATAACACTATATTCAGCGCTTAACTAATCTCACGCGTTTGTTTGTACTTTTATAGTAATGTAACTACAAGCGAAATCAAATTTTAAGTTAGGTGACACACAATTACAATCTTTGGTCCATTTCAAGAAAAAACAAACTTTCTACAGTAGATTAAAACATTAAAGTTTTACCGTATTTATAAAGTTCCAAAGATGCTTCCTATAGAATGAAAAAATTAACATATTATATCAAAGTATACAAAACTAAAAACAGAACTGGAGTTTCGAACGATTATATATATATATATATATACAGTCTTATGACTCTTTAAACGAAAAAAGCAACCATTGTACGGAAATTAAAGAAAAGACAAAAATGGTGTATGGTCACTTCAGTATTTGTTTCTCTTTGATATTAATGACGTGTGTCACAGAAAAGTATAAAAACTAGAGAATAAAGGAATCATCATCATATGTTCCTTCTACATAATGATATAGTACAATATAAATGACTACCATGCCAAAATCTACGAAGACTATATAAATAAATCGTATCGTATTGAATACTTTATTACAGTTTTTTATTATTATAAATATTATTATTATTATTATTATTATTATTACTTCTTCTTATTGTTATTATTACTTATTATTATTGTATGTTCGTACATCGCACGGAATTTTTTAGTTCTTTCTGATGGAAAAGAAACACATTCAAAAGTGTTGGATCTGTGATGATATGGAACGAGCGACTTATTGAATATTTTCGATCATCAAACACTATTGCCTTTTGAATAGCAGGCTGGTCTTCTTAGCTAATTGAACGACTATGTTGATCTGTCGGAATATCGATTCAAGCAAAGATCTTCCATTTCAGCTAGCAATGTTAAAAACTGTTTCTCGATATGGTAGTTTTCGCATGTCTTCTCCCAGACAGAAAAGAAATCCTTCCAGCGGATCAACCGCTTGCGTCGCTGGCTCTCTCAAGGCTTCTATCAAAGTTTCTTGCCAGTCACCATCATTGTTTTTCTCTGAAACACAAACGCAAATACATCAATATACATGTTGACAGTGAAAATGTTTTGTAACGATGCATCCCCATCGTTACAAACCGGCAAGTAGTCCAGCCGGAAGTCTGCCGTCCGGCGAACACCAGCCGGGCATTGGCAGAGGCGCCTAGCGCCCTTTTTAATACTCGAATTATCGCCGTTGCGATAAACAACCGTACGGCCGTTATACGGCCATCGTTACGCCGTTACACGGAAAACCGAGCACAGCCGAATGCTGCCGGAAGATCCCGAGCGTCACCCGCCGAAACGCCGCGTCATTTCGCCCAGGGGAAGCGACGCATTTACCGTAATAATTACCCGCCGAAAACAGCGCGTCGTTATCCCCACCCGGGGGCGAACGACGCGATTACCACTAGACGCTCGGGTATAAAAAGGCAGCATTTCGGCATCTCAAGAGAGAACGATTCCTGAATCCTCTCGAACAGTACGCTCCGAGCCGATACCAGAATCGATCCTAGAAACTCGCATACAAACAAAGGAGCGTGAGATTGACGCGTACGCAGCCTCCGCCGAGCATTCTCGGTCTCCTCGCTGCCTGCGAAATCCTATCGAAAGTACGACTTTATCAAACGAAAGCGGAGAGTTCGCCGCTACCTAAGATTCGGTCTAAGATCCGACCGCTACCGCTAAACGAACCGTGGGCCGGCGAGTTCGCCGCTCCGTCGAGATTTCTCGACTCCAGATAGTCATCCTCTATCCGCGTACGGAAGCAGGGACGGAGAGTTCTCCGCCCGATCGAGGATCCTCGATCTCCGGCCGCCTCCTCCCGCCAATCTGAGAATACGCGGATAAGGACACGCAAACGCACCGACACGGTTATACCGTGATCCAGCAACTATAATCACGCCGAGATACGTAATCACCTCACCCGATATAATTCCATGCGCCGTCAAAATAAACATGGCCTTGCCGTATGCCGCCGAATATCTTAAGCGGTTCGATACATCGAACATCACGCACCGACTAACGAACGCGAATTGCATCTAACGCGTTGCATCATCCGCCGCGCGCTAGCTTCACGAAACATATTGTAAATAGACCATTGTCGAAAGAGGCGAATAAATACGCTACATTATATCTCAAGCTTTTCGTGTGTCTCACCTTTTCACGAGCCCTGATCCCGACCGAGATCATCCGCGCGCGCTCGCGAAAAGTGACCCCGTTACAGTTTCATTATGGCAAATTAATATGTAAGGATCTTAAATAAAATATACTTACTTTTCACAACAGACGGCTTGTATCGTCAATGGAGTTTTGTGCTGATTCTACAAAAAAATTAAAATGTTACTCTCGCAGTAATTAGCTCTTTCTTTACTATAGGCGACTATAGTCGCCCGATGCATAGCGCGCACATTTTGAGATAATAAGCATACAATATACATCTTATCAGCATTGCAACACTTTAGAAGGTTTATTTATCTTTTATTTACTTCATGCTCGATGCTCTTTTTTTATTAGAAAGAACAATGTATTAAACAGTCAAATATGATTTAGGCGTAACAGCTTTGAAGTACGCGCGCAGATCATATCATATAATACATTTCGCGGCAGAGACGGCTGTTAAAACAAAAGGGTTAAAAGGAACTCTAACAGATGAAAATATAAATAAACAAACGTTTCTATCCTGTGGCTCGTATCTGTGTAGGTACCCTTCTTTGAGTTGATGTCTATGAAAAATCTGTCGTGGGTAATGGGGTTTGTAAACGTTAATAAAATCGAGCGTCTGTAAAGGAATATAAAAAAATACCGGTGAAGAATTGTTAACAGCCGAAATCTGAAGCGTCGTCAAAAGCTTACAATTAGCTAAGACATTACCCTCGTATTGCTCGTTTCCTCAGTGAAACTCTGTTTCTGTCAAGTGAAGGGTCTACTTCACTTTTAACACTGGATTCTGTCAACGAACTCACTGTCCTGGAATATATTAATGAATATTAAGTTATACACATATGACAAACTCTTTTTAATTTCTGACCAAACAACAGGAGTGATATATATACATGTAAAAGTTAAATAGTAAGAACTTACGGCTGTATTTGCAATGAATCGTTCAGGAATCTCATAAGTTCATAATATTGAAATCTTGACTTATTCTCGGTAATGGCATTAGCAGCAGTATCTGTCGATCTACTGGATACGTATGCCGAACCTGTTTGGGGGCTTTTATGTAGTTGTCTTGTAGATATTTCCATTGAGCCTTAGCCTCTTCTAAACTGAGGGATCCTTGAAAAATAATTTGATTTTAAAGCTTATTTACTATAAACAATAAAATAAGAGTAAGATCCTTCTACAGATGATGAAATGTACCTCCTAATATGTTTGAAACTTCCACCCGCAATGCATTTTTGCGCAACATGATTGTCTCCGAAGTAGGTACACGAAAGTCGTAAAACGCACGTTTACTTCTAACTGCTTCAATCAACAGTTCATTCAAATTTTCTTTTTTACGAACAACCTTTGGGTTCTTTTCGACTGTTAAATAATTATATTATTAATTTATTTAATAGAACAAAATGAACGTGTAGAGCAATACAGCAATCATATCTATTGTCACGACATAGTTATCGTCAACGTTGATGTTGTCTATTTCTTCGATATAATGTTTGAAGCAGTCGTAATCATTAAAGTTTATAGTAAAGCGGAAAATCCACTCACAGTACCCACATTACTGTATTAAAAAAGGAAATATGTAAATGAAGATGATAAGCCGCAGCAGATTGTTGAAACTAGCTCAGACATACAAATGACAGAATAATATCATTATCGGGCATAACCTTGAAATTATTTTGTCATACTGTGCAAGCAATGTACTAAATTACGTTCAAGTATTGAATAGATTATGTTTACAAGATTTATATAGAATTTATTAGAAAAATTTGTTATCTTATCCGAATTTGATTCATTTTTTCCAATCTTTAGTTTGACAGCCGAATGTTTCTCGACGATCGTCCACAAATACACACCCGTCACTAAACACATATACATTATTTTACAATATATCGCTCTAACTAGAGTCAAGTTATCAGATGAATCAGATTACAAAAAATTAGAATTAAATGTACAATATATATACAATATTAAATTATTAATGATTATATAATTATTAACAAAATTTATAATCATACACGCAATTAATGATCATTAGTATGTTTATAAAATAAATTAGTTTAAATCTGCGTATTATAAAAGTATTATAAAATGTTTTCTGTTTATTTTAAAGTGAACTATTAATCTAATCTGTTGTAATCCATTGATCCATTTTGAGGTAACGGAACTAACTACAGTCTACAGTCTATCTAAAATTCAAAATCTACAATCAACTCACTACAAAACCGTTACCTCGTAATAAAATGTAATTCACTCACCATCTGATGCGCAGCAGCGGAGTTGACTGTATTAGCTACGTTGATCTGTAACATGCAAATAGAATATAAATTGTAGCAGCGCCTGAAATAAGTAATATCTCAAAAAATTATTGTTGCACGCATTGAGCAAGTTTTATTTTTCATACGTACAATAATAAACAAAAACATAATCATATAATTTTTTAAATTTTGGATTAATACATTTAACAAATTTTGATTTAATATAACCAATAAATTTTGATTGAATACACAATTACAATTTATTATATAAATAATACATTCTCACCCCAAGGTTGCTCCGCCGTCGCCCAATGTCTTTCCCAGACCTGCTCCTTCTCTTAGGTTGTCAGAGGCGTTGACAGAATTCTATGTTGATCTGTGACATGTTAATAAAATCCAAATTGTAGCAGCGCTTAAAATATTTCCAGAAAATAAATATTAAATATAAATATTAAATATTAAATTCGATACATACAATATTCAGCAGATATATAATTATAATATAATTTTCTATAATTTTATATTATGTAACAAATAAATAGTTAATACTCACTCCAATGTTGCTTTTTCGGCATTCAATGCCTCTCCTTGACCTCCTTCTCCTCTTAGATTGACAGCGCCATCCATCTGTAACATATAAATTAAATGTAAATTGTATCAGCTTAAAATAATTAATATTTAAAACATTATTGTATGCATTGAGTCTTATATTTAATGATTACACTCTTAAACAAAAGCATAAAATCATATATTCGACCTATAGAAATATTTTTTGCGGACTAAATAACCAAATTAGTATAAATAATGTATAAATAAAAATAATGTCCAATTTATAAATTATTTCTATACAGTGTTAATTTGTAAAATATAGAAATTTATCTATTTAATCTATTTTCAAACAAGTGTCCAAACTACATCTCAAAATGTAATTACAGCATGCATTAAAATTTTCCTTTTCTTAAATTGTTTCAAATAATAATAATATATACATAAAAAATAATAAGTTATTTACCTTATAGTTATTTTGCCGTCACTTGATATTGCTCCGGGCCTTCTCCTTCCCTTTTTTTATTTCACTATTATCGCTCTTTTGTGATACTTTCTGAAAAAAACCAATTAATTACAATTACGCGCACTACACGTGTAGTGTATTAATACAGTGGTTACCGTCATCTGCTCTTAAAATATTATGCAAAAGTACCGCTCATTAATTATATTCGGGTGTGATTAATGTGCGCGTAATTGTAATTAATTGGTTTTTTCTAGAAAGTATCACAAAAGAGCGATAATAGTGAAATAAAAAAAGGGAAGGAGAAGGCCCGGAGCAATATCATTGTATTAATACACTACACGTGTAGTGTATTAATACAATGGTTGCCGTCACCTGCTCTTAAAATATTATGCAAAAGTACCGCTCATTAATTATATTCGGGTGTGATTAATGTGCGCGTAATTTTAATTAATTGGTTTTATCCAGAAAGTATCACAAAAGAGCGATAACAGTGAAATAAAAAAAGGGAAGGAGAAGGCCCGGAGCAATATCAAGTGACGGCGAAATAACCATAAGGTAAATAACTTATTATTTTTTATGTATATATTATTATTATTTGAAACAATTTAAGAAAAGGAAAATTTTAATACATGCTGTAATTACATTTTGAGATGTAGTTTGGACACTTGTTTGAAATTAGATTAAATAGATAAATTTCTATATTTTACAAATTAACACTGTATAGACTACACAATCGAAAATTAATGCGACGCCGTGTTGACTTAATAAGATACTCTGCGATTAATTCCTAAGCAAGTTTTCGATAAGGATAATACTAGACATAATGTAAATTCAATGATAAATACATGTAGAAGAATAGACTCATCTCTAAACAAATACTCGGAAAACAGATAGAATAAAAGTATATCCAAAATGGCCAATTATCTTAACCGAAAAGACACTTGACTTTCTATTCTTATAATTCCCGTCTAATATGGCATAAAACTATTAAATATTCTTACGATCTATCCAAGGAAACGATTCTATTGCGTATAATCGTATCTATTTGGTTCGATTATCTCTTTGTCGGCTTACCTGTGCGGATATTATCGGAACTCCCAATTTCTGCGTCTGTATCAAGCGCCGTTTCCGCGGGGAAAAAGGAAAAACCCGGACGTAACGTCTTGAAATCAGCGCCGATATTCCTTATTTTGATTGGTCAAGGTTTAAAGTAGTAATTCGCAGACATATAATTCGCATTCTTGCGGAATCGAAATTTTTAAAATCAGCCAATCAAGTCGAAGAAATTGCACGAAATCTATCGAAAATCGCCGAGCAGTTCTCGAACATTTGGCGCGGGAATTAAAATCGTTTAAAGGCTTTATGTAAATGGCGTGATACGAAATATTCACAATTAATATTTTTTCTTCATAATAGTGTGAAAATAAATATTTATTATGCATTCGAACTTTTAATAAAATTTTCAACTATTTCCAGTTGTCTTTAACATATGTATCATGATATAAAGAATGGTAACATCTCCCTTGTCACGATTGTCGCAAATATTTCTAATAAGAAACAGCTCGAAAGTCATGATTTGCGAGGACCATGCTCGTCGAACCGTATACGAGAATCTGGATGTTTTGTTCGCAATAGCAAAGTTAAAGGATGCTTAATAAATAGACCGAGCTAGTTTCTAACCGATTTGTTATTTTGTACATTTTGTTTTACTGTTTATTTCGATATTCATACACATATGTAAATGAAAGCGAATCTATCTATTCATGCTTCACTTTCATTTTAATAATCAGATATAACAAAAGAATGCATTTTTATCGCATTTTTTCTTCTTATTTTTTATTTCTTAATTATACATATTTGAATACTATTGATATTGTTTTGTATTATTTGTAGTTGCAGAGCATGGAATATCTCATTATGATAATAACATATGATAACATAAATTATTATTCGATTTAATTTTATCACATGAATACTTCTCGACTAGAGTTCCGTATTCAACACTTTCTTCTAGAAAAAAAATAAAGAGGAAATGCGGATATAGTAAAAGATTGGATGCTTAGAATTATGGTAATATCTTATTTTTGATAACGATTGAGTTACTCACTGCATGATATATACAACAAACAATTTGACAAACTATTTTAACTTTTATAGCTAAAGATTTTTAAAGAAAAATATAAAATTATTGATTCTTGATAATTTATTAATTATAAAACTTGATAATTTTATTTGATAAATTATTCTAATCTTTGAAAATAGATTTATATACGATACTTTATGTTGTCATTTAGGAATATTTACGCGATTCAAAAAGAATTTTAGCAAGGATCAAATATAAATACCATTGATACTTTTGTGAAAACTATACAATAATATAGAGTAAATATAATAGTACGACAGATTTTATTTTAAAGAAATTCTATATGTTCTATATTTATATAAATAAGATTTATAAACAGAAACATATTTAAAAACTATATTGTATATTAATGAAGATATGATTCATAATATGTATATGTAATCAAAGATTTCACAAATTTTAAATTTGTTCATTACATCTTAAAAGATGAAGATTATTAAAAGAAAATTTTAATAAATTTGACATTAAAAACTAGTGTTAAATAAAAAATTAATTATGTGAGTTATTATACAATATTAATCTCTGTGATCATTATGAAAACTGTAAAAATAGTCATTCATTGAAAGTTCATAGAATACAAAATTTTTCAAGAAAAAAATATTTTTGAAGTAATATAAAAATATGTTGAATAAAAAGAATATAAATATGTATCTCAAATATTATAAATTTGATATACTTTTCATTTGTTCATAAAATTGAGAATTGATTGCAAGAGATTTTTCTGTAGAAATACCAAATACTCTATATAGTTATTTTATTTCATTAGAAAAATAACAAATGATAAATTGAATAATTTTTATTAATATTAATTATATATTTATTGTGTGTGTGTGTGGTTTTAAAAATAATAATTTTTTATTTTAGGCTATCTTTGTGAATATTATGATGTAATTATACCAATTTTTATTTTGATATAGAAATATCTTTGTTTTCTTACACAAACCAAACATTCTTAACATTAATGCAGGTATCAATTTGAAAACTTGCAGAGTATATATCTTTAATAGTCTGAAGTAATTTACAAGGCACACAAAAGGCATACAAAAAAGTCTTTGCTTTATAAAAGAGATGCTTATATCTTTAATCTGATTTTAATAATGGGTGTGTACATTTACTTAATTTCTATTAAAATATATTGCTAAATAGACCATACATATATCCTAACAAACATTTATAAATTAGTTAGCCAAGTGTAGGTTCAACTACAGTTTTGTAGACTAGTCAATATTTTTTAAATATATAAAATTATAAATTTAGTATATGTTAAAAGTATTTAAAAATTTCTCTCAAAAAGAGTTCTTAAATTACATAGCTTTATAAAGTTAAATATTATTTATGTACAAATAAAAAAGATATTTACTAGAAATAAAAAAAAATGTGTAAATATCTTTTAGCGATTTAAAATTATACAACAGTGCACTTTTTTTTATGCTTAAGATTGATCATATCACATGTCGACAATGTTACGTTCTGTCACAAATGTTTTTTATTTTCTTTTAAATTATCAGGACAAGAGATAGATTTCCTAACGTTATTGAGATTAACTGCTGATGCATTTGCACAGATTTCTAATTTTTGTGATTTTATCTGTTTCTTTTTTAATAATGATCCGCCTGTAAAACCTAAAAAGAAATATGTTCACTATCTTTATCTGTTTTTTATCTTATGTAATTTCAAAAAATTAAAATTTAATATTCCATTAATATTTTATAAATCTACATAATACTCACCTAAAATTCCACAACTTAAAGCAGCAAAACCACCAATTTTCATTCCAGCTAATAAACCTATTGGTCCTCCGATACATGTGCCTATCATAGCGCCTGCTATAGGATATGCAGCGACTTTATATTTAGAGGCCACCTGTAGATATCTTGTACCTTCATTCACATTTATTTGAGTTTCTTCAATATTTTCTTCCATATTGTCTACCATTTCTTTTTGATGCTGTTTGTAAAAAAATTCGCATATATTTTATGGTGATAATACATGTATATATAAAATGTTTTTTTTCTGTTTTTAGAAGTTAAAATAAGGAAAAATTTAAGAGCTATTTTCTTAAATTATGTTTTTAAGTTATATTCTATAATCCACACACACACACACACACAAATTGGAATTATATTCTTACATGTACAATTTCATTAAATTCAGCGAAGAGCTCATGCAATTGTTGTATTTCCTCTTGTAAACAATTCCAGGCATGTAGACATGTTTGCTGATGTTGTAAATCTTCTTGTTCTATTTGTAATTGTATATCGTTATCATTGAATGAAGATTCTGTCTCTTGATTTTCATTCTTCGATGATGTAGGTGGCAATTCCGATACATCTAATTCCATATCTGCAATTGATATTTATATTTATATTAATTCTTTGATTTTTATACTAATCAAAATTAAGAGAGAATATACATTGTATTATGTTTCTTACCTAAATATTCCTGAATTGCGCACATAATACTAGTCCGTGCATGTGTTGTCAGTTTATCAAATTTATCAATGTCAACATCAAGAACTTGTGCTCTCAGAGTTTCCATCTGATACAATAACTCCTTCAATTGCTTAATAATACGGGAGACATTTACATGTTCTTTCCGTATCCGTTCCCAATCATGTTGGTTTTGATACTGCAGAGATATAACTTGCTTACATACATATATACATGAAAAATGTTTTAAATGCAAAAAATTAAATAATTTTATATATATACTTACTTTTTTAATATTGTTCTTGTGCCGTTTTAATAAATCTACATGATGTGGAATAGCAACGTTAAAGTTATTAATTTGAATCTCCAAACGTCTTATGGGTTGCTTGATAGTAATATTTTCTGATAAGGCTGACATATTGTTACTCGTTTATAATATGTTATGTCCTACGTAATTTGTATTTTTCTGATAAGAGTTTCTTCTTTTTGTTAGTCTTAATTCACTCTTTATGTATCTAAGAGTCACATAATCCTCCTTATTCTTATCACAAAGATTTTTCACGATAGATGAAACTAACTAATAATGAAATACGATAGTTCGTAATGGCGTTTTATTACTTCACTAATTTTACACATATTCTGTTTTTGTCCCGAAGATCAGCTGTTATCGAATATATAAATACGCGCATACAAACACATCTGCGAAAAGAAATGTAATGCTGTTGCCATCTACAGTAGGATGATAGTAGCAAAGAGAAATCTTTTTAAAATATTCCAATAAAATAATATTGATATCTATAATATGCTAAAATAGAAATAGAGAATACGTGCACAACTTTTCAAATAAAATATATAATTAAATCCGTATTAATCCATACTTAGGAAGTATCTGATCCACATTTTACAAGGTATAATATGACACATACTTAAACAGTGACCTTACCGGCAGTGAAGAGAAATAAGCTACGTAATTCTCAGTTTTAAAATAGATGTAGATAGCTGTATTAAATGAAATTAATTACTAAACATTTCACGAAAAAACATTACTTTCACGCTTTTTTTTTATTACAAGCTTTAATATATTATTTTAAAATAATCGATAATATATATATCAAGCTCAGCACGTCTTTTCAAGCTTTTCTCTTACTTTTTTTATTATATAATTTTCAACTAACAAAACAAATTGAACAAACTTTTTGATTCGTCTAATATTTCAATTAATTCTTCATATTTTTTTTATAAATTACATAATATTATATTGTCAAGAAAATATCATTTATTTATTAAAAATGTATTTTAGCTTTGTGTCAATACTACATTAATATTATTAATACATTATATTAATGTCATTATTTATATATAAAATATAAATAAAAGATACTGCATTGCAAAATATGTCGAAGTAATGAATTGCGCTTCACATATTTTATGTTCATCAATCGTTAAATTATATCATTTGTGTAAATAAATGCTAAATAAAATATTAAAAAGTATGATACAATTCCAAAGATACGCTGTAATAATGAGAAATCTCTTTCTTTAAAATCAGCGGATTACGTGGGTGAGTATTGCTAAATATTGCGCATGCGCGGTCGTCGTGTGCGCGGCCGTTGCCGCTATTTATTATATTTCGCGTGCGTATTGTGCAAACAATTTTCGTGGTTTTTGCATTAAAAAAGAAATTTCGCGTAATGTGTATAAATCTCAAGAGTGCCGAATAAAATGTCGTGCGATTGTCTTACAAGTCAATGTATGCGGTGAGTATTACAGATATTAATAAGTAAATCATCGTTTATGTGCATTATAATTCGCAGTGTCGTTTATAACCCTGTTTGATGTTCCATAACCGCCAAAATCATTGTCGCATGCATTACATAATTTTTTATGGATCAGATAAATTAAGATATGTGTATAATAATTAATATTTGATTTCTAATATTGCTGACAATTGATCGTGCATGTGGGTTAATGAAAATTGCGTAATTAATTCTTAACTTAAATTCAAAATATATTAGTCTGTAAGATGAGTTTCTTAGCAATAAGCATTTTACTGATACACATATAATTTATATTTAATGTTTAAATTGTAATAGTACCGAGTTAAGTTGAAATAACGTCGCTAAGAAAAAAATTCTTGCCACGATATTTAGACAATTTCTTTATTTTAACATGTTCAAGCTTATGTCATGATTCTAAATTGAGATTATTTTTAATGTGCAGATTTTTTATATTTAGATATTTAAAACATCTTGAAATGTCTTAAAATGCAATTTTTTGATGAGGATTTGACATAAACAGCACTCGAGAACATTCTTTTATTTCGCATTTGGTGGAAGTTATAGGTAGTAATTGAAGAATTTATGTATGTATTAAGAGATGATCAATTATGCGTCATCCCGCAATTCGAATGATCGCGCGTCCGTGAGATCTCGATGAGTTTTACAAGGGTCGCCGCGAATGTACAATTTGGTATAAAGTCGGTGAGGCTTTTGGTAATGAAAAACCGATTGCGACCAAATAGGCTTCTGGCTGCTGGTGACGTGTAATCGAGTCTTCTCTTCTGTCGCTTCGCCACCCACTCCCGGCCCCTTTGTCTCCCTCTCCACTCTTCCATCCATCTCATCCTTCCTCTATCCCTTGATTTCCCCGTTCCCTGTGCTTCTTCCTCTTCCTGTGATTCCTCCGGCTTCCATTAGTCGCTATATGTCGTCTGTACACAGAGATCCGTTTTGTCCTGCTTTTGCGTGACCTTTTATTTCAAACAACCGCATTCAAATTACCGCTATCTGGATACTCGATCTTTTAACGTTTTGCCACTGGACGTTTAGAAACGCTTTTAATATTGTCCATTTCATCTGCCATTCTCTGTTATCTGTAAGAAATATTTGAAAAATAATTTATCTTGTTTAAATTAATCTTAAATTTAATCATTACTTATCTCTCTTACGCAATTTTATTCTGTATATTGAGAAATATTACACAAGTCTACCTTAAGAATTTTTAAGATTTTAATTTTTTAGATTAATTATACACACACACACGGGCGCAATATATACATCGCTGAATTATTTAAGATTTTTTAATTATTTTTATTAATAGTATTTTAAAAAGTATTGATTTATTATGTTGTCTTGCTCATCGATCACATTGAGTATAAAAGATTGTATTAAAATTCAATCAGATATTAATTTTGCATAAAAAAGAAATTAAGTCGTGAGAAATTAAATTGCCGGATATGTGTCTATTCAATTTACTATTCACACTGATTGTGAGTTAATTTGCGTATTTGGAATATGTGCAGTTAATTATATCTGATATCCATACTAAAGCAATGATCGCGCTTTGTGTCCTCTCGTCCTTTGTTAATTAGAAAATCCAAATTCTGAGTCTCTGAGACGGAAGTTAGATATAAATTCGAAAGTAGCATTATCTCGTAACAAAGTCACGTGCCTAGCATTTGAATGTCAGTTACGAATGGTTAGAAACTGTTTCCGTTTATATATTATTTGTTTTTCTAATATCATATATTTATAATATTATAAAATATTCGTAAAATAAAGCTATCATATTTTCATTATTAGCAAAATATATAATAATGTTTACAACAACTTAAAAATAAATACAATTCGAAACTTTTCATAATTAAAACATATTTCAATAACATAAATATAATATAATAACATAAATTTTAATTAATGTGATATGTTATTCTATTTTTATGGATGTTGAAGTGTAAATATTTAAAAAAATCTATTGCCAAAAATTGGTAAAAGCATTTATACAAAACGTACTACATCTGTTCAATGCAAGCTTATACTCTTCACTATCTTGGAATCCTTTCTTAGTTAGGAATCTGCACCGATCTGGTTGCAAATCAACATATTGCATTCTAATGAACAATGCTTCCTTTTTCATGTGCACACAAAGACGTTGGCACTCTTTTATCTTTTTTTTTACGATGTTATGTTTATTCTTCTTTATTCTTTATTACTAATTATTTGACAAATTGACTGCTTTCAAACTACCAAAAAATCATAATTTTAATTTATAATGATTTTTCATACCCTTTATTCACTTGCGATTGTAGATATATATTACAGATATGCTAAATACATAGGTAAATGGATACATGGTGGTAAATAGAATGTGCAACAAATGTGTACATAATTATATGTATTATACGACTTACATACGGCATCTTATAATATGATTTATACGGAAAGAGAGACTATTATTTAGTAATATTAATCATTGTATAGTAATAACGGTAATAGATATTGAAAAGCGTATACTTTGCAATTATTTCGTACTACCAGCAACAGTTTCACGAATAATTTAGTACAGCTACATTGAGGAGACGGGCGGGTTGATGCAACATCCGAATAGAGAGTAATAGCTTGTCCGAATTAATTCTCTCGGCTGTGCTTTTAATAAAGTAAATTTTATTGCCGTCTTGCTGTCGAAATCGCCAAATTTTAGTTGTATAACGGCGACGTAATTAAACATCGACCGTTCAACTAATCTTTGCAGCATATGTTCTGCATGGTAACGTTCCACCGGACACATTCGCACTTATTCAAATATTTCTCAATATATGTGCTCGTATAATTTTGTATCGTGTAATAATATATCGATATTGCCGAATCAAATTCACATCCTGTTACATATGCACATCCTATCACACGCACATACACGCGTTACGAATTAATTAAATGAAAATTTTTTATATGATAAAACATTCCGCAAAATACAACCCAAATTCGATAATTTATCAATGTTGAGAATGATATTCGATTTTTCAGCATAGAAACTTATAGCATTTTTCGCACCGATTTTATCATTTTAATCCAAATGACAATGTTGTGAAATTTAACATAGCAACACGACGTATATTGCCGTTTGTGACATTTGCATAAATTTTTCTATCTAAAATGAGTTTTGCTATTCATATCTGGAATTTATGGAATAAATCGTAGATGGTTTCACAATTTATGAAATTTTTGATTGCAATGTTATCATATCGATTATTGGATTGCGAACCTCATCTGTGTTACACAGTATCTAGTATTTTTCAATACTCGAACTAATTTTATTATTTTTTAATATCCGAATTAATTTTTTTATTGTTGCTTCGTTTATTACACCATGTCACCATGAATAATCGATAAAATATTTCGTAATATACTATCTGACTGTAAATGACGTTGTGGCAGAAATATCTTTCTTTTTTCGCAATCACCGACACGTAAGAATATTAACGAATGTTGTTGATGGCAGATTTCTCCTTGAAATAAAGCCTTCTGTATGACTTTTATGGATAAGGCGGTTTCAACCAATGTCGTTTGCGACGTAGAATTGATAAACGTCTATTGAATATGAGGATTGTCTTGGCAAAATGCATGCGAGTATTATTGAAATATTGCTGCAAGAAGAAATATCGCGTGCGCACTCTTTCTAATATCTTTAAATCTTTCTAGTATTAAGCGTAACGGGACTACCGTGGTTTACTTTACTATAATTGATCGTAATTCATCATTTAATAAAATATTTTTTGATATCTGTTAATTATTTTATCCGGCAATGCAGAAGAAAATGCATGAGATCTGTTTTTGACAATTGACGTAGTCAATTTATCGCTTTATTGCATTTAATATACATTTAAAATGTTTGAGTGTCACAATTCAAGTTATTTTTTATCATGGGAATAATTGTGAGAAATACAATTTATATCTGAAAGGCCGAAATCAAGAATTCCGTTCAAATTCATAGCAATTATCAATATGATTTTACGCTTTACAATTAATTAAACAAATTAAATTACTATTAGGGTATTATGCATTCACTTTCCTGCTACTGACAGAAAAGAATGTAACTTGTCATATGCAGTATATAACAAATAATAATTAATTAGAAAGTGGAATATAAAATACATGAGATTTCTATCTCTTTCAATCTCTCTCTTTTGATAATATTAAAAGTCATATATATAATATATATATATATATATATATATATTCCTGAGAGAATACAATTTTAATAAAAGTAATTTTTAAAAATTAGATTTTAATCAAAAAATTTTTTTTCTGATATTTTTGAGAACTCTAAATAATCATTTGAAAGAGTTCTCTATTTTGTGTAATCTATAATTTATATTTGTTAGCCTTTTTAAAATGTCTTAAGAACTTGAAAAAATTTCGGAAAACTAAGATTCTATTAATTATATTAAAAAATTTTGAAAAAATGTTAGTTTTTCTTTATAGATGTTGTGTGTATGTGTGCGCGCGCGCGCAAGTTTAATATGTATTTACCAGCGATATCTATGAGAGAGAGAAAAAAAAATTTTTTTGCGTATGTGATTAAAAAGTATTTTTTTTTTTTGTCGTTATAGAATTAAATTTTCTCTTACATATTTTATGTCGCACGCGCACAAGCAAATAGCGATACATAACTGTCAAAACATCGTTTTTGCGAAATTAAATTTAATCGAACGAGCTATCATTATGCGTTTACTAGAAATCATTTACGCGCATGTCACGTGCATGCTATGTAATAATCTTAAAATTACATATCAGTGGTGATGTAAGAAAAAATTTTAACGCAATGCAATGTGATTTATATGATCGCTAAATTTTTTTTATGTCTTTTTCTGCTTACTATGTTTTTTAACATTTTTCTTATCTCTGTTATTTGAAATGATTTTTTCTGGATGAGTAAGCGCGAGACGAAAATCATTTAATATTACGGAATCGTTTAATATTGATGACGCACGTGAAACGTGTCTTTCTTTTGCGCGATACAATTGATTTACATATATATATATACATATATGTATATATACGCGCCGATGTTATAACTTCCTATGGAGGCAACAGAAATTGAGCATGAAAAAAATAAAATGGCCATTTAAAAAAATAGACAACGCGAGATTGAT
Source organism: Polyergus mexicanus (assembly GCF_030449975.1). Lineage (NCBI taxonomy): Eukaryota > Metazoa > Arthropoda > Insecta > Hymenoptera > Formicidae > Polyergus > Polyergus mexicanus. The sequence continues at coordinate 972,352 of NW_027223340.1, read as the reverse complement.
TCATGATGTAATCTATAAAAGATTTGTTATATGTAATAGGAGAGAGAAAGAGAGAATAAATCAACATTTTGTGGTGACACGCGGTGCTCTCTAGTGTTAACAAATGTCGGACGGAACATGCATTTGATATATATTCTGCAAAATACAGGAAAATTTTCTCTTAAATTATTTTTTTTTTCTTTTTTTATTAATTGTATTAATAAAAATATTAATTAATATTTAAATATTAATTTAAATTTACAAAGCATGTAAATTGTATTTCAAATAAAAATATTAAGATATTCGCTTTAAATCACCGAATATATTATTATCGTTTTTCTATTAATCGCAATTTGCTTGTTCTGTCATATGAGCGATTAAAAAAAAACATTTGTTTCGATGCTATCCATAGATTATTGAAGCGCTGCGACAGAGAGTAATATTCGCTTGCTGCAGAGAGCACTTAGCTAGGCCGATCAAGCGCTGTTTATCGTGCTTCAAAAACAAATCCGCAACAAAAATAGTCGATTCGAATAGCTACGTAAAACTGAAACGTGTATCGAGGAATTGTCCGTAACAACGGAAAATTCTCTTCGATGTTGCGTTGGATAATCGAGGTCTATCGGATATGACGTACATTTCGCGAGATCATTGATGTTCAAGAATAGTAGATGAAAAATCGTACGATTTCCTTCGAGAGAAGAGATTAGGTTTTCAATATACTGAATATGATTTACGTATTTATTAGAAACTGGCGCAATATGTGTCAATATCGTCCGACATGTACAATAGTTTTTCTATTCTTTCAATGAACGTAATTATATAACCAAAAAAAAAAAAAAATAGGGCAGTTGCCGGGGTTTCGTTTTCGTTTTTTTTTTTTTTTTTTTTTTTTTTTTTTTTTTTTTTTTAGAAATATCTTGAGGAATGTTTTTTGAGAAATATGAACTCTCTCTCTCTTTCTCTTTCTGTTAAGCAAATATACTTAAATATTTTATTAATGTTATATTTTAATTGTTAAACTTTCCCAATAAATAAATAAAAGAAATAATAATTATTCAAAATGTTGAATAATTAATATTTATATAGAATAATTATTATTTTATTGAGATAATACTTTATATAATTCAGAAATCATAATTTGATTTCTTTTTATTGCAATAATTACATTTTATGATAACGTACATTTATTTTTTGTTTTATTGTTAATAGTAAATCGATGCAGCTACGAAGCACTCTTGAATTCTTCTTTGAAATTCTTCTCTCGAATTGTCTATCATATACTCTATGCGAAATCGCTCTAGCTTATCAATGATAAGACAATTATGTTGAGTAAATAACAGTATGCAGCTCGGAGTGCATGTTAACGAGAACGTGAATGTGGATAGGTGGTGTTGCTATAATGGTGTCTTGAAGATTCGATTATATGGTACTTGCATCTAGATATTGTAGCGAAGAGAGATAGCGACTATGCTCTAATGGTCTAATGCATGCCGAGATAGCATTCTTATTCGTTGAAACATTTACGTAAAGCATGTTTTTATCCATTGATAATAAGAATAATCCTTAAGAATTTTGTATTAAGATAGTTAAGAGCGAATAAATATATTTTTGTAATATACAATATTTGCAATCTGTTCTTTTCGCTAATGACAGATGTAGTGTCTTCTTCTTCAATAAATAGTGTCTTGCCGAGATTGCTTCTTCGCGAATTCTGCATCTCTTAATCGGTCGGGAGGAAAGTAGCAGAAAGTTTCACCATTACGCAATATGAGGCGGGACTTTTCCATATATGTTAAGTGCCAGGTGGCGTCGCCGACCGTTTTGTCTACAGAGAAACACGACAAGTCGAGAAAATCCGAAAGAGAGTCTTACCCGATACTTGCAAGAGTTTCTTTCCGGGCGTCGAGCTTGCGCTGCTTCCTGCAAAAGGACGACGATGCGTAACGGAGGAAGAGGGTGCGAGAGACGGCAGCCCTGGTCGCGCGTGGCTTGTGAAATTATTTCCTCCACGAACCGAGAAACTTTTATCCAATATCCATGGCAGCATCTGGCATCAAACGGCTCTGCGCGCGTGTCTCTATGGGGTTTCGGAAAATGTTCACGAAGTGAAAGAGGAGGGCGGAGAGAGAGCTGATGGTAAACTGCATACCTCATCGGCTTCTAATTGAATCTTAGGGTATCCACGCGGACTCTCTGGACTTTGGCACACGACGTAAAACCACTTCGCACTTCGGAGTAAGTTCGTAAATTATATTAATCGATCGATAATTATTATGGACACTTTTCTCAAGCTCGAAGGACTTAATTTAATGAAATATCGGGGAGGATAAAATGATTAGAGGATGTTTGATTATTCGGATGAAAATGATAGTAGATAGTCGTTGCGCAAATAAAATATTTAGATATATATTTGATCTAAACTTTTTATATATCTGTGTGATAATGAAAATTGAATGATAAAATATTAATATTTAGAAATGTTAAATTTTCCATTTTTATGCGCAAACAATTACAAAGATTACAAATTATGAAAATGTGACAAGTGGAAGCATTCTTTTCATGAAGTGCTATATAGACATTATGTTTCATTAAAACGAGAAGAAGGAATAATAATTTTCAAATTTTATATATTTTAGATCCGAATATATTCATCCGAAATAGTAGAAACAAACATGAAGATGATCTTCTTTCCGTTACTGTGTGATGGAATATTTATTTTTTGTTTGATAATAAATTTTTTACTCTTTACATCCAGCAATATATATACTATATACACACACACACATATATATATATGTGTGTGTGTGTGTATGTATGTATGTATGTGTGTATGTGTCCGACCTAGTTCGGTTTGCGAAATTGTTGGTTGGTTCGTTCGCAGTATAGGATAGTCGATTTATCGTTTGATTAAAAAAAGTTAACCGAACTTTCTGATAGTTTTGATGCAACTGAATGGTCAATTTGTTTGATTTCCATTGTCGATATGCAGTTACTGTATCACATTTATTTCTATACATGTAATTCTCATGTTTCTAATATTTGCAATTTTATACATGTTTTATAATATGCTATTATGATTATTTTTCAAAATGTGCCATCACATATAACTTTATATATAATTTTAATTACAGAATTTTAAGAAAAAAAATTTTGCAAGATTTTATTCATCCTTAAAAATTTGCGTTGATCGCTGTACATGATGGTTACAGTAATAATTTTGTTTATACCATGACGATTGTTTTTTCGCGACATTAAAATTTATCGTTAATTTTTACACAATGCGAGTCTTTTACAACGTAATATACTTGGAAGAATATCTTTCTCTCTCTCTCTCTAAGTTTTTATTGTCACTTTCTACGAATATAAAAGAATCATAGCATCAGTATATTAAATTTGATGACTATCTTAAGAAGTAATGAGATCACAAATGAAATGGCGTTTTGTCGTACATCTTAATTGGCTCTTCGTCTCTAACGAAGTAGTGGGATTTAATTTATGTCGCAAGGAAACGAATGGAACAAAGCTTTAGACGCATAATGACACTCTGCTACAATTGCACTTTGCGCAGCCATATTTCTTACAATCAATAATTCATAAATATAGAGAAAATAATATGTGAGAAGCATATAGAAAAGAACTTTTTAATAATTAAAACAATGTAAAATTTAGTTGATCTTCCTTAGCTAACATCGGTGCAAGCTTACGAATTTAATATGCATTACATTATGGCGCACGCAACGGAGTGGTCGCTTTAAGCTCTTAGGTTTTTTCGCATACTAGAAGCCGCAATCTGTGGATGAAGGGACCTTTTTGCCGTGATACCCTTAACAGCAAACGACAAAAAAGGTTCGTTTGTATCGCGCAATAATATCGCACCCTCCTCACTTCTCGTCATAGGTTCTGTCCCTTTTATCCTTCGATGAAACTGCGGTAGCCTCAAGGCTATGCGCGGCAAAATAAAACTTTATTTCTTTTTCACATACAATAAAGACAAGTCGCGTACGAGCTTTATTAGCTCGTCATGTATTTTGGTGCGTTGCCCTCTATCAGCCTAGTTCAACGGCGGATCGAGACGAATAAAGGCTCGTTTCTATTTTTTCTATATGAAAAAAATTGCAGCGTTCATTTTTATTCTATGGTAGTCATCGCGCACGAGATAGATGAAAGAAACAATGATATATTGTATTGATGCCGAAACGTAGATAACTGGCTTTACACAGATATATATATATATATATATATATATATATATATATATATATATATATATATATATATATATATATTACTAAAATTTCCTCAATTTGAAAAGAATGAATTATTTTGATTGCTTATTATAAATTATTAATACTTTTATTATTTTTTGTATGAGAGATATCGTCAATCCTGCTTATTTTATATTCAAGTAATTTAGATACTTTATGATGTACTTAAATAAGATTTTGATTCCAATTTCTGTAATTTAAAAAAGTGCCAATATTATTTCAAGAGAGTAAAGATCTTCATTAAAAAATTTACTATTGTCTAATTAATATTTATTTTAATGTAATTGTGAAATTATTTCATTACCTGTTTATGGTATACATGATTTTGATATCTTGTGCGATTCATCCTACAGTCAGATCCTATCTATTTCACAAGCTTCTCATCTCGAATACACGTAGATAGGATTTGGGGTTGTCGTCCTATCACTTGGTCGAATCCTTCGAGCTAGTTACATAGAGAAACAGGATATATACGCTGAATACGTCTTGCAATGCCTACCAATGCTGGAATTTGCCATCCATTGGTACCTGTATTGCTTCAATATATGTGCAATGTATCGATTACATACAAGCGTCTATGACGGACAGAAATATATATAAATTCATAAATTTAATGTAGACATTACTTTTATTTATTGCATCGATCAAAATTAATTTGCAATCACGATCTCTGTCAGAAGAATCTAATTCTAGCGCATAGCGATACTTGTCGATTATTTTTATATAGTTGAGAATTCCTCGACAAAAAACCAAATAAGTAAGGCAACGAGAAAGGGGGTCTGAAGACGCCGTTATAAATCCTGTCGCAGAGGTAGAAGCCATAGTACGAAGGTACGAAGAATGGAGAAATAGAGAGCTAGCAAAGAAAAGAAGAAGACGATGAGGAGGAAGAGACAGACAGAGAGAGAGGGGGGCGGGGAGGGGGAAAGAAACCAAGATGGGGTGAAGGGGAGAGAAAGAGTCGAGATAAATGCGGAAGCGAGTTCGCCGTAAAATCGGTCGAGAAATAAAAAGATCGTTTCTCGCCTCGTGGCCCAGATCGTTTCGCAATGGGGATTACCAACGGCACGTCATATAAAATGGCCGAAGCTATCCCTCACGCGTATTTCTAACATACCGTGGAATCACCCCTTTTCTCGAGAAACGAAAGAAAGATGGTGACTTCGGCTGTTTAACCCTAATCGCATTATTTAGTAAACAATTATACATTCTATTGTAATAAAGATATCATAGACGATGCTATTTAATTTAACGCACGTAGAACATTTCGATTGCATAAACACTATCAATTAATTGGAGGAATGGATAATAATTGTCGACGCTAGTCACGAATACCTTTTACGGCTATTATTCTCGTTAATTACGCAATTAGATTTTTATTAAGGCACGGGTCGTCGCGCTATATGTATATTTTATTGAAATCGAAACAATTTAGTATCAAATTGCGATAATGTAATCAGTGGTATATTTACCCATAATGCTATGATAAAATAGTTATTAATGCAATTACTAATTAATATCTAGTAATGCTGGACATTGTATTCTATGCGATTGTTGAAGATATATTTCCCTGATTAAAATACGTCCAATTAATTTAAAGGAAAATAAAAATATTTTTTATAAAAGAACACAAGATTTTATTTAATACTTGTATATATTACATAATTATTAGATCTATTTAATGGATTATAAAAAAATTAAATTTATATGTCTATAAATTAATGCAAGTAGCGCCTTAATGTGTTCATGAAAATTAAAATTTTTTCTTTATGAAGAGAGAATTTGAATTATTACTTATTTCAATTATTTATTTCAAATTCTTTATTTGAATTATTTCAATATAAATGTATTCGTTATTATTTAAATTATGTTTACTAATTTGTATCTAGTGGTTCCTATAATTTATATTAATCCAATAAATAAGTCTTCCTTGAATATCAAACGCAGTAACACTATAAGGATACACAAGGACGTAAACGCGAACTATTGCTTTCCAGATTAGGCTTAGATGCACGTTCACCTCCTTAGTGTCAAACTACCTAATCTAATGCAGCGGCGGTTTCCTTGGAGGATTCATGAAACTGAAGTTCACCTTGCTGCTGTAATAATTATTGCCTGCGGCAATATAAAGCAAAGCAGGCGTATTGTTACGGTTATAGACTGCGCCTGTGCATATTAGCCGTGACGTATGACGGAAGTCGTGATACGGTGGCTGCTAAGTTTGAAAGCATTTCCCTGTTTTGTGCAATTTAATGTCATTAATGCATAGATGATATATGAGCCGTTCTCGTAAATCAACGATCGAAAACTTATAAACTTTCGAAACATTTAAATCAATCACATATATGAGATTGCATAGATAAAATCAATATTATATTATGACATCAATTACTTTGTACCAAGCAAATGGCCTTTAATAATTAATTTTACACACACACACACACATATAATGACATATATATATATATACATGTTTAACATTAATGTATTATAATCTATTTTAAGAAAACTCATTTGCTATCTTAACTCAGCTAGATTTATTTCAGAACTGTAAAATGCATACTCAACGTATTTCTCATATCAAACACAATCCAAGTATGCGTAAGGCCTCCACAATCTTCATCTTAATTTTTGGCAGACTATTTTGCTATCACGCATTGCCATTGTAAGCCGCAGAGCATTAGGCAAAACGAACAGCGTTCGTTTCATGATCTCATATTAGCAGGCTATGCAACTCTAATCTCAAGTTATTATAATTGTGATCTCGTATAATATTCAGATATAAATAATTTTTCATTGTGGTCCTAATGCGTAAGTACTCTGCGTTGATACCACTGCTTTTTATTATATATGGTATAATTGCTGCAATGCTTGATGTCTTTAATTCTTTTGATAACGGTATAAAAAAAAAATTTGGTATAAAAATAAAAATAATAAACAAACAATTATAAATTTTACAAAATAAATAGAAAATTAATTATTACGTAATTTCAGAAAATTTTTGAATATTTCTTAATGTTTTAATGGTATAATCGTTTCTTTAATATTAAGGATTCAAGCAATGAAAATATAAATAATGAATAATAATAACTTTAAATAATAAATAATAAGAATAATTAAAGAATTTTAAATAAAATTATTTTCATTAATTTGAGTTATTTATGATCATTGATAAATCGATTTTTCGGATAACAGTTTATCTCTCTCCAGATATTACATAAGTCTAATTGTATTTAGGAAATTACATATACCATATGATAGAGTACTCTGCGTTGATACCACTGCTTTGATCGATATCGGTTTTAAACTTGTAATACTTTGTAATGCGCATATCAACGTTTGCAAACGATGGGTGCGATGGATCGTATTTGTAGCAAATTTATCGGGCAGTAATTCATAATTGCTCCGAGTAAAACGTTCGTAAACGTTCAAACAAATAATGCTTTGCATGCTTTATGAATACGAAATATTCTCTTGACTATAATACGGATGTTTAAAATTGTGAAGATAAAATCGTGCATATTATTTTATTGGAAACAGATTTATTGGAATATAACCAACTTCTGATGTAATTATATACGAAACACGTTGTTTTTCATTTTTGTATTAAACTAGCAGGTTGTTAAGTCTCTCACATTTTTACATGTATAAAAATAATTAATAGATTTTATATTCTGGCCAAAGATTGTCTGTCATTAAAAAGATAGTCTATATAATAAAAGATTTAGTTTTTTTGACTGCATACCATACATTTTTCATGTCGAAAATTTTACGTAAAGTTATTACATTTGAAAGTATCTTACGTGCGGGAAAAATAATGCAACTACAGAATGTTATTGCATTGTATAATTTCAATTGCAATCGAAATTGGTTCTAAGAATATTTCATCCCGAAATCCACATTGTCGAGCCATCAATGTTTAACGTAAACATTCAATATTTTCCACAAATGCCGGCGGTGAAGTTAACGCATCCTTCCATCGAGCGATACGATAAGCGTGGCATAAGTGCTGTCTGTAGAAGCTTCGAAATTAATTCCAGGGAAGAACCCCTTTGCTTACCCTTACCCCACTTACCCTTAACCCCCATAGTCTTCTGCAAACATACGAGGGCGATCTGACGGATATAACCCGGGTTAAACTAGCCTAACCGAACGCAAAGCATTGTCCCTTTGCAAGGTGCAGCCTACCGTCTATCTGAAGCTGCCACGAACCACTAGGAACGAGATATCAGCCGGGGAACAATTCCAATCAATTTGAGGCGGATGTATTCGTCCGATCCCCAATCCCTCCCATCCCCTTGCTCTGGTTGCTCGCGAACCGGCCGATATGACGAGAGTACATCCAAGGATCCCGCAAGATATATGTACATACATACTATATACATATAATCGATTACGAATCGCGATGACATCGGAACAATCGGATTTGTCATCGGTCGCGCGGCCTCGTGGAAGATCCGTTAACCGTGTTGTTGAGTAAAAGACCGCAAAAGAGTATGAGAAATATGGAATATATGTATAAACGACAATAGAGGGTTGGAGAACTGCCGGATTAAACTGAAGATTTTAGTAGGACTTTGAGTGTTTCTATATTTGAAGACTGTATTGAAAGAGATTTAGATATTTTCTATATAAGATTTTTTGTCATTTTATATTTATTTTCAGTCTAATACATTGCTGTCTGGATATTTCGCTTAACGGAATTTAAAGCTTTCATTGTCAATATTGCCATTCAGTGATATTATCTTGCAATGATTAATTAAATTATTTTACTTTCGTAGTCGGTCACTAATTGACAGAAAACGTTGACGTTCCTCTCGCTTATTTTTCGTTCTATTTATAGAGTTGTCTGGTATAGATTAATTCTTTAATTAACAATTCTTGTAATATTAATCAGATTGCAAACCTTCTTCAATATTATTCTATTTATAAATCAAAGTAACGAGAAAGTCATATGATAAAATAAAGTTCGTATATAGCTATCATATTTAATGGGAAAGATCTCGGTCCGCAATCAATAGGCTAGTATTATTCGAGTTATTTGCCCGCTTCGGCCTCAGTAAACGAGGCGCCTATCATCGAGAGAGGATATTCGCAGAGGAAACAATATGCGCATGCACGCTCGTAAATCACGATGCTTAACATCCATCCAGTTGATACCATTAAAGTAGCCGCGACATATAGACAGACGATAAAATATTTACGTCCTCCATCGCAAAGCTGCTGCGCTTATCGCGGGGAGCTTTGAATTGACTCCGAAATGGGCATTTGATCCATCAAAATCCGGAAAGTTAGTGTTGTTCGCGTGTCATTACGTGCGTATTCCCGTTTCTTGATGGGTTTCCGCCAATTCACGTATACATATACACTAGCGGAACGTTCACGCCAGTGTAATGCGCGCGTTAAAGTTTTCATGCTCCAATGGCTTTTTCCGAGGCCGCGAAACCTTGTATACGATTCGGTTGTATGCCTTACAGTGTAGCATACCGGTGCGAAGGCGATCTTTAATTCAAGGAAGCACGTGCCTGGCGTAAAGCTCGGTGACTATTATGTGGCTTGAGGCACAGGAACTAGCGAAGAGAGAAAGGAAGGGATTGTGGGGTAGCACTTTGTACAGCGTAAAATTGTAGCGACCCGCGACGACGACGACGACGACGACGATGAGTGCGAAAACTGTGTCCTCGATCTCGATCTGATCGCACGACGGCATGACTTCGATTTTCGATACTCGGGGGTTTCTTTGTACGCCGCGGTGGAATGGGAGCGGACCATGAATTTACAAATATACGAGTGGTAGTGAGTAAGAAGAAAGGATTACGGGTCAACCGGGAGAAGAGTCTCGGTGGCGGGAGAAATACCAGAAGAACGTTAGATATATAAGCCAAGAAAGGACTTAAATAATCAATTGTTTCCACAGAAGGCCGGTAAGGTGAAAGCCTATAAGCCCGTTCTTTTCGGGCGAAGTGTTTGCGCATCCCTCGTTTCTGCCTTTCCTCCGCGCCTTCTTCGAGAGATCGTCCCTCTTCCTGCTCTTTAATACAACTCCCTTTCTCTATCTCGGCCCAATACCTTCCACTAGATGCGTTCTCTCGCCGCCTTCACATTCTACTTTAGAAGAAGCTAGGCGTACACAAAGAAAGCTTCGAAGTTGAGACCGAGAAGGTTGACTTACTCAGTTTATGAAAGTGACCCTACTATCCATACTGTCCTTCGTCAATTCTACTCGATCGTCGATTTTGACCGATGAGGATCTGGAAAAGATGAGGATCTAATAACTTCTCAAAAAATGCGTTAGTAGTTTTATGAAATTTTCTCAAAAAAATGCAGGCCTCGATAATACATTTCTCGCCAAATGGTCGCACTTGTTTTTTTTTTTTTTGGTTTTTTTTTTCTTATATTAAACGAATGAAAATCTATATGCATTGACAAATTTCGATATCCATCTTTTATATGCTGACTGAGTAAAATTTTATTTTTATGTACTATTATCATAATTATTAATATCGCAACATTGACGTCATGATTTATTTTTAAAGCATAAATAGATTTTTATGTGCTGCAATTTTTTTCAATTTATATATAATTTGACTTTATTAGGAAAAAAGTTACTTATAAAAAAACTTTATTGAATTTAGTGATAAAAACATATAAAAATTTATGTAAATAAAGATTTTTATTACTTAATTGTGATATAAAATGGCAATCTTATCGAATATTATATAACTTCAAACAAGATCTTTTTCGAAAAATTCAAGATTAAGCTCTTAAGATCTGCTTAATGTCTGGTGAATATGGCACTTGTTTCTACTTAACAATACAATTAACAATGCCAGTAATAGATGATGCAAGCTACTAAATGCTATTTGTGTTATGCGAGAATCGGACACGGTTCTAAACCGGCGATTAGAGATTTCAATTCGTATGCTGCGTTCGCGCACTGTTCGTTAAGAGCGGAATTAACGGGCGACATAATCGCGAGGACGCGGACGAGAGGCTCGTCCGGCAGAATAACGGAAAGGACAAGGATGAGTACTCTGCGTTGATACCACTGCTTCAGCGCGTAGGTTAATTTGGAAAACGTGCTTCCCGGATTGTTGCTATGGAAATGAGAACTTTCGTCCTCATGTTCCCCTTATTCTCAGAGTACGACTTAATCTTAAAGAGAAAAAAAAAGGAAAGAAAGAGAGGAGCAGGTCGAGGCGGTGACAAAGAGGAAGTTATCAGTAACCGTGCAAGGCATAGGGCGAGAGGGCAATAGCGAAGATCTTTGGGGAACGGAGAAAGAGGAACAAAAGGATGGAGAAGGCCAAATGGAAGGGCAAGAAGTTTAGGAGGGGAAGCTGCTACTATCCGAACCGGATGATACAGAAGAGAGGAAGACGAGAGAAACGGGAGAATAACGTCACGTACACAGTGCTCTAAGAGCACGTTCTTCACCCGTTCCGGTCGCTCGAGTGTATTAATCCTACGCGAGAAAAAGAGAAAGGGGAGTCCTCTCTTGTATTTTTCACGCTCGAGACTCGCAGCGGAATGTAGCGCACAGACTCTCTTGATAACCTTCGACGCGGTGTTACATTGCTGCGTCGGCGAATAAAGTAATATTTCCCTCCTATATCTAACGCTCTCGTAACGTCATGTACTTTTCAATTACGCCAGTAGAATTTTTATTAGCGCGTTCGTGTGTATATTACGTAATGATACTACCGACACTACCCAATGCCATTTTTCCGCACATCTTTCATCAAATCTTATACTGGAATATAATGACATTTGTGTATTCTCGAGTATTTTCTTCACTGAGAGATAAAAAAATATAAACATACATCAAGCCATAAATACAGTCTTTTTAATTTTAAATGTTCTATATAATTAGATATGCATTTTTCCAAAATTACTAGTGGCACGAAAAATGATCTCTGTAAAATTATAACGTATGATTAAATACGATTAAATATGTATATTAAATATACATATAGGAATCAATCATTAATAATCTTTTTTTTATTTTTAAAATGTGTGAGCGGTTACTATTATTATACATATTAATAAATATATAGATTAGCTACGTTACTGAATGCATCTGGGCTAATTTAAGAAAAAATTTTTATAAGTATAATAGTTTTTATTTGATTGATTTTCAAAAGTATCAACATTCATTTCTACATCTCATGTATTTGATAACTTGTTCAAAACCTAACCTAAAATTTACAATAACGAACAAAAATTAAATTTTGCACGCTCTTATTGCAAATTATCTGTACAGTACTCTGCGTTGATACCACTGCTT
>NW_027223340.1:767848-959718 GCF_030449975.1 Polyergus mexicanus | reverse complement strand
AAGCAGTGGTATCAACGCAGAGTACTCCCTTTCCCCATTTGCACCGCTTGACGCGCCGCGAACCTCATCCCTCGAGTGGTTAATGCAAAATCGTGTTTACAGAGTAAGTTGTTTTTTTTTTTTTTTTTGTTATCGCGATCGCTGCACAACAGTGACCACAAATTTATGATATTCTAAGTACTTTCCCTGTTCTTGCTGTCCTCTTGCTCACTTTGATCACAAAGTATCTAATTAATTTTTTAATGTCGCAGCAAAAAGTGGTGAAATATATTTATCTCTAAATCTAATAATTATGATAATTTTAAATGTTATGAATGTCAATTTTTGTATCTATATGGGAGACATTGTACAATATATAAAGCACCGCATTAATGACATCGAGTCATATCAGTTACTAATAGAGAACATATTTTGCTATACAACGCTATTGATAACATTTTTCAATGAAATTTGATTAACAATCTACTAATCATTAATTGAAGAGCTTAGAAATTTATAAACCTGCATAGTTTAACTAATGTAATCATAAATTGCTTATAAAATTGCATAAGAAGTGATTGTTGAAAGTTTTGTTCTCGTGGCTTTGTGTATTTTTAGTAGAAACAAGAATAGAATGATTGTGCTATTAAGATTTGTAATCAGTGACAGACTAGCATAGGGGAAAAAGAAAATTTACTAAAGATTTAGAGTAACTTTTGAAATCTCTTCTAGTTCGTGTAACGCAGTAGACAGAATCGTAAGTCATGAACGTGAGTGGTAGCTTTCGAGAGTTGCCATTTACTCGGCCAGTCAATTTACGTAATGAAGCAGCGAGACCGCACTCGCCGAGGACCAATTACTGTGCGAAAAGGCCGTAGAGCTATACTTAGCCCTTACCTAAAATCGCAATGGTGAACCATTCCGCATACCGAGGAATCGCGGCAACATAATTGCGTCACTCGAAGATGCGAGAATAGAACGAGACCGACCGATGTTTCGTCGAGAACGTCGTTATAGCGGCAAATGTCGCTATGAGTGTTACTAGACAAAGGTAGAGCTATACGAGCTTCTCTCAATTTGAAAGTCGGAACTTTCAAAGTCCTTCAGACGAGACGCTTGTCTCGGACATATGAGATTTACATTTATCGCAAATAGCGTAAACTTAATCAGGGTGAAAGGTCGTTAAAATATTTTAAATATATAGTTTATATAAGTCTACTAAAAAATATTAAGTATACCAACACATTTATTCATTCTATTTATGTTTTCTGGTAATATAAAGAAAAAAATTGAATAAAAAGTTTTAATATTCACTCTTCTATGCTTCATATGAAGTTAATAGCGAATATATATAAAAAAATACAGATTGATTAATTTAACATATTTATGTGTTTTAATGTATCTAAATATTTCTTATATGCTAAATACACCCCCCCCCCCCTCACACACACACATTATATACAGGGTGTCCCATTTTGATCTCCTCAGGCAAATATCTCAAAAACCAAGCCCGGAAGAGAAAAATGTTTCAGACAAAAGTTGTTTGGTTTCAAGGAGGCCATAAGATGGTGACAATGATTTGACCTTGGAAAATCATTTGAAGGTCGTGTGAAGGTCAACTTTAAAATCTTAGATGGAAACCCCCATTTTTTATTTAGTATTCTTGTAGCTGACATCGAGAGCTTTCCAAAACACTATAATAAAGTATTTTTTTATTTAGTACTTTTTGAGTTATTTTATATTTTAATCTGACATATTTTGATATAAAAAATTAAACATCTCGTAAAATATTTAGTTTTTGATAATCTTACCGTAATACTTCTATGTACAGAATAATGAGACAAATCAATTAGTATAAAAAAAAAATTGTTTTTAAGAAAATTATTTACAATGTATTTTTTTAAACAATTATTTGTTTTTTTTTGGCACTAATTAATTTGTCTCATTATTCTGTACATAAAAGTATTACGGTAAGATTATCGAAAACTGAATATTTTACGATATATTTTATTTTTTATATCAAAATATGTCAGATAAAAATATAAAATAACTCAAAAAGTACTTAATGGAAAAATACTTTATTATAGTGTTTTGGAAAGCTCTCGATATCAGCTACAAGAATACTATTGTAAATAAAAAATGGGGGTTTAAGATTTTAAAGTTGACCTTTACATGACCTTCAAATGATTTTCCAAGGTCAAACCAATGGTACCATCTTATGGCCCCCTCGAAACCAAACAACTTTTGTCTGAAATATTTTTCTCTTTTAGGCTTGGTTTTTGAGATATTTGTCTGAGGAGATTAAAATGGGACACCCTGTATATAATATATATTACGTATGTATATAAGCTAATCAAATTTGTAAAATGCTCTAAATATTCTATATTAATATGCTAAAAAATATTTATGTTTTTATGTTTTTATTTAATACGCTATTAGATATGCTAAGTAATTGTCAATTTATTATTGATTAGGCGTAATTAATATTAAATATTATTAAAACTATTGTGATTTATAGGTAATTGTTTTTAAGAGTATGAATGTGCAACACTATAATAAATATTAATTCGATTATGAGGAAATATAATAGAAGCGATATACATAATGATCTGAGGATGCGGAAGCGTTTGCACATCGGGGGAAGGGAAACTCTCGAATGCATGTATTGTACGTTTTATCAATAGATTCCAGGATATATTGTCTCTTGGATGAGTGACGTTGCATTGTGCTGTGCGCTAGCGGGGAAGTTGCTGATTGAAAATCGTATGCGTACATAGAGCGTCTTGTTGTTTGCGGAGACCACGGCGAATGAACGGGTGGAAAAGAGAGTGCACTCCTATTGATTTTAACAAAATTGAGCTTCCGGTGAAAGCACTTGGCATTAAACCGCGCGATTGAGCTTTTTATGCAAACGATTTGAGATAAGAACCCGGCAAGTTGAGATAAACAGGAGAATAGGCACAGTTCTAATTAATTTCAAAATTGAATGGGATTTTTCTTATCTCTCCTGTAGCTGATAAGGTTAAGGAAACAGTAATAGATGAGTCTCCGTACACGGCATTAAGACGTAACTCTTTGAAAATGATAACGATGCATTTTTCTGGACAGGAAATTTTCTGAAGCCTGAAGTTGCAGACACTTGATAAAAGCTGTCCTTTATTCGAGTCGAGAACCCTTTAGCTACGGAAAAACGACGAGAAGTTGTCAATGACAGACTATTGCTTGTTATCGACACAATATCGGATGAGTTATTTTAAACTTTGTCTCTCTCTTACAGAGTTAATACAAAATTAATTATAAATCCACAAGGGAAGTCCCTAACTAACGTAAGCGGAATAAATTGCATGTCGCAAAAAATTCTTCGGAGTTCTTCGACGAGTTGCGACAAAAGCAATCAATTATTACATTTCCGTATCCAATTTGGTTATCCAACCGATAATTAAACATTAATAATTGATAGAAGGATTTTTAGTTTAAAAAAAAACTGCAAAATTAATAATGCAGTTCAGAGGCGAATCGCGAATCCTAACTTCTGTATCTCTCTCCTTTAATTTGAAGCTGCATCCGTTTTTTAATAATTTTTGGCCGATACCAGGCTGCCGTGAATAACAAACACGGTTAATGAAAAGGCAAGATTAGGGCCGTGCTATATCTCTATCGATCGCCACATTGTCGTCGAATGAATTTGGAATTCAGCTCAGAGGTGCCAAACGGTTTTGTATTCACACCACGGCGTTCCGCGAGTGTGGGAGGCAGAAGGGCAGCTCGAGATAGGGAATGTTGAAAAAGCGTAGGACAGACGCGGTGAGGGGCAGATAGTTAGATGGAGGCATTGGGGTCTCCAACAAACACGATGTTTGCGACGCAAATACTTTCGATGTGTAGACTCTTTGAGTCGGCTGTCGTTAATGCAGAACGATCGGTGCGCGAAATTCGAATTCAAAGTTGAGATATACGTTGGCACGGCTTTTATTCGATTTGCATCGGAATGCAAGCGCACGAAATATCTCGCGATTTCTATGTGACCTGAATCATAGTGATTCGATATTGTGAGAATCTAAAATATCAAAAGGAGAAAGTACATAAAATTTTATTATTTTCAATATACTGATAACTACTAATGCAAACTATACATATACTTGACTTAAATTTCAATCGTTAAATATTCATCCATTTTGTTATAATATATTTTTGCATTTTGTATTTTTTGTTCTTTAAATATTCAGTTCTTTCAATATTTAAAAAAAAATATAAAATTATTAAATACTATTTAATGTTCCCACACTATTTCTCTCTATTACTTATATAAGAATATTTATACATACATTTGAAAGTAACTGTAATTGTCTTGAGATGAGATCTAATATTTATATAAAGCTTAAAATATAAATTTTTCAAGAATTTTAGTGTCACATATGTGTACTAATTTATATCCGAATCAACTAATTATTTTCGTAAAATATTCAATTCTGTTTACGCGACATCTCAAGTTCAAGTAGCTTTGCATTCATGTTGTCACGGTTTTGAAATTGAAACAACCACAGAGATAGAAATAATATTTGTCAATTTAATTTTTCCGCGATGTTTGATGCATAGATTGATCGTTACATTTGATGATTCAAAGGGAAAACAATTTTGTCGCAGGGAGCTATCGCGCATATACGATGTAAACGGCTTGTAAAATAATATTTCTTCTGCCGGTTTCTCGTATACACATATACAGCTATACGATTCTCTTAATCTCTCGTTTCTTCGTTTAGATGCTTGTGAAATAAAACGCCGGTCGGGCCAACTCGTGAACGCGTGAGAATGCCGAAACAATCGAAAAGGGGTTGATGAGTGTTTCCCTAGCGGGTGAGAGCTTCGACGATGTCTGTTCGGGGTCGACATCCGTTGCATCCCCTACTTTCCATTCTTCCCTTGTTGTTCCATTCCCCGGAAGATCAGCGGCGAGCTTATTGCTTCATGAATATGTATAGACGAGATCGCTCCTCAGGGCTGTATCGCGCAATGACGCCCGATCGTTAGACGCGCCAACGTACGAATATGGGGGCTCAGGGACGTAAAGGGAAGGGAGGACTCGAGGGAATGGGAATGACCGCGAATGAGGCATTGAGAAATTAACGAGTCACCGGTCGACCGAAATTATACCCGGGGATAAACAGAGAAGGGATCTGAGAACAGGTAGAAGAGCGTCGGAGAAAGGCCTGTACTTCGGAATGCAGATCGTAAAAATAGCCGAGCGGTGTGTAAAACTAACTACGGGCTTGCACGGTCTTCCCGTCTTTTT
Source organism: Polyergus mexicanus (assembly GCF_030449975.1). NCBI lineage: Eukaryota > Metazoa > Arthropoda > Insecta > Hymenoptera > Formicidae > Polyergus > Polyergus mexicanus. The sequence continues at coordinate 954,449 of NW_027223340.1, read as the reverse complement.
TTTTTTTGCTTCTTAAAGGAATAATCGACTCCAAAGAGGCATTTTGATGCTGTGTCAGAAGTACGCGGGTACGCTGTTATCGAAGTATTTAGTGTTAATTGCGGGCATGCCTGGATATTTAAATCATCACAGTTTTGCATTAATTCTATGTGCAACGTGATATTTATGATTATTTTAATTCTTAAACGATCGCGTGAGATGAAAAAGTATCGTATCTGGATTTTACATCTTTAATCATGTAATACTGTTATACAATATTTATTATAGACGTATTTTTATAAATACTGTCATCATTCTACAATGTTACAAATGTTACTATTTTTCAATTAAACTATTTTTTATTAAAATATATATGATTCTGTATTAAATCTATTAAAGTATACGTGACACACATAAAAAAGAAAATATAATTACATATTCTGATAATTTAATATAGCCGACGAAATATATTAAGAATTTGATAAGAACGTATAGCAAATTAAAATTGACGTTGAATTGTCAGGCGGAACCAAGAACTAGGTATTTGTACATTCTCATTTTTTTGCTCGCGCTAATTTTCTTCATTAGAATATCGAATAGAAAACGCTCCTTCTGCGACATCTTGTCAGGGTTGGGAAAGTTACTTTATAAAAGTAACTCGTTACCGTTACAGTTACTAAAAAGTAACGAGTCGTTACAATTTCCGTTACTTTTTTACAATACAAACTAATAAATTATTTTGCATAAGAAAAACTTTTAAAAAATTGTAAGCAAGATTTCATTCAAGGTTTATTACAAAATAAATGATTAAATTTTATCGAAATTCTTTATTAATTTTTAATAAAATTTGTTGCTCCATAGTATCATCATTTAAACGCCCTCTTTGTGGTGTTAATACAGAGCCACCGATGCTAAACATTCTTTCTACAGATGCACTGCTTGGTAGAGCTGTATTATATTTAATAAAAAGTTTTTTAAGTTTTGGATAGTCGTTTAACATGTCTATATTACAATTATTTGATTTTAAAAACCGTTGCAATTCTTCTTGTTCAGATTCATTTTGCACCGTTTTTTGCTCAAAAATGAAAAAATCATCGTGATCGTCAGATTTTCCAGCTTTTGAAGAATTTTCAGTTGATCGGATTCCCAATAAATCCTCCAAGTAATTTTCAGCATGTTTTCTTTTTTCTCCGGTTAACCAGTTTAACTTAAATTTTGGATGTAAACATGCTGCTATTATTAATTCTTTTGTTTCAAATATTGTAAGAAATCTAAAATCAAATATAGTAAATTCAGCGACATTGTTTGTTTTATTGAAATTAATACTTTTGAATCAATAGTTTAAAATAAAATAATATTTTTCAATTAAATCCTTATTTAAAATTAAATAACATATGTATTAATCAAATTAATAAGTTACCTTTTATTTAAACCTTGCTGAATAGCTTCAACTAATGAATGGCAATCTATAAGGTCAGATTTATTGAGATTTTCTAATTTTCGTTGCAAGGTACTTAGAACTGGTAGTAAATGAGAGCTCTGCTTTTCCGAAAAGATAAAGCTCTCATTGGATATCGCGCGTCGCGTCATCGCACTGGTCTGCAAGAGCCATAAGTTGATCAATCATATTCAAGCATTTTTACAACATAATAAGAATGCTAATTGGTCGATTTGCTTACGGCTTTACGGTTAAGATAAAAATTTTATCACGCACAATAGCAAGAATAATATCTTAAATAAATCAAAAAATTTGAAAAAAGTAATGATAAAAGTAACTGTTAAATTCGTTACTCGTTACCGAAAAATGTAACGAAGTTACTTTTTCCGTTACAAATAAAATTTGTAACGCCATTACCGTTACAGTTACCGAAAAAAGTAACTGTAACGGTAACGGCGTTACAAGTAACGCGTTACTTCCCAACCCTGCATCTTGTAAAATATATTCAATACGGAATTCTTGTAAAATATATTCAATAACGAGCGTTCGAATGGCAATCGTTAAATGTTTGGAAGAAACTCTATAAAAAACTATCGAGAGAATTAAATGCTGACAGTATTTCATCGATGCTTCAGTTGACGGAAGAAGTTTAATATGATTTCAATAGTTATTTTATTTTATTCTAAAACAAGCTTTACAGTAATTTGCAATCACTTTTTTGATAATTATTTACTATAACGGACCCAGCTCCAATCACGTTCACCTTGATATATGTTGTCAAGGACATAATCCTGAGTAACTTTTCCTTATAACTTAATCGGCGGTCATTGTTTATTAAAAAGTTATTAACAAATAAAGTTTGAAAAATAAAATATTAATTTTTACATAAGTAATTGTAATTTCCACGCAAGAAACGAGGTCCATCTGCATCAGAATCCTGATTTAAATGTGAAACAAGGGTCTTTACATAATTAATATAATATTAGAAAAAATCAGTACACATATAGGAATCAAAAATTTTATTCATTCTACAATTGCAAATGTACTGTTTTCATCTAAGGGATACAATGTGTGCCATTATTTCAAAAAATTTATGTATTTGTTCACAATAATAAAGGGGGGGGGGAGGGGAGGGGAGGACTCACTACGTTCATGCATAAACTTTCCCATTCTCACAACAATTCTGGACTAAACCTTGTTTCGCATTGTAAGATATATACATGAATACAGTGCGTTTCGTCCCCCCCCCCCCACCCCCTTAACCCAAATCAAATTTTAGTTTTAAATCAGAAATAGGTTTGGGTTAGGTTATATCTTCCGGAAGTGGAGTCCCCCCGCAGGGGGGACGGAACCCACTACATCCACGCCATACACTTTCCAATTCACACAACAATTCTGGGCTGAACCTCGTTTTGCATTGTAAAGTATATGCATGGATACAGTGGGTTCCGCCCCCCCCCCTGCGGGGGCGCTCCACTTCCGGAAGATATAACCTAACCTAAACCTATTTCTTATTTGGTGTGAATTACGTCGTATAACTTAAACCAAATTTTCGTTTCGAATCTAATTTAAACTTTAAATATCTCAAAAATTATAAGAGACCGCCGATTAAGTTATAAGAAAAAGTTATTCAGGATTAAGTCCTTGACAATATATATCAAAGTCAACGTGATTGGAGCTGGGTCCGTTATAGTAAATAATTACCAAAAAGAAATCTATAATCTTACGGTTATACAAAGTGATGCTTGTAATTACGGCGTCGTTGAAAAATGGCCGAGTAGCGGGAACATCTGGTGCTTTGAAGCGGAAAACGGGCAAATCTTTTCTCATTTTTCTCATCTCTGCTTGGAATGATGCGCTTTCCAGTTGGCGTTTTCTCGCCGCAAACATCGTAGATTTTTGAGTTTATTTTCGCATCGAATAAATATGGATTCCCCGAGAAATAGAGAAATAATTAAGCGAACAAATAAAAAAGATGCGAGAGAACTTTATAGCAACTTTCTTGAATTTCGTCGGCATTTATGTCCAACCTATTACGCAAACAGTTTTCCGAGTACAGGACCGGTAATGGAGAACTTAACGATGGACTCGGTCTTAAGTCTCTGAGTTTTTGGCGCGCGGTGTCGCCGCACTTCATTTGCATCTTATCGCGGCACCGGCAACTACTTCAACTTCAAGATGAAGTAGATCAATGAGTCGAGATTTTCAAAATTTTTTTTCACGTTTCTCTTCAATCTTATTTGTCACGCTAAGTTTTTAAAAGATTTCTATCGCGTCGTCATAGTTTCCGAATTATTGGAAATTAGATGCTCGTGCAGAACGCGTAGGATGATTTCGCATTTTCCGCACGCGGAGCTAGTTGGATGACCCGCTTGGAATTTTCAAAATGGTCCGACAGCTGGGTTGTTTGCATCTAGTTTGCACCTGGCGAAGAAGAAAGTTTTGGAAATTCTCGGCGGGCACCCGTTTCGCCCCAGATCCGAAGAAGTTTTTTCGATAACTCGTAAATTATGGGTGCCCAATGGTCGTTTCTCCACATCTGGCCGACGGAAACGACGTGTAAAGCCAACTTCCGTAAAATCGAAGATTCTGACACAAGTCGAACTGTTAGATGTTTTTACAAAAATTATTGAAATTGGCAAAAGGGTATATGTAACGAATATAAATAAAGAAGTAAACAAGACAGGTATTTTCGTATTAAATTGTAAAATTTTCATGATGAGAAACTCATTTATTTCTTTCTTTCGAGAGAGAGAGATTTTTTATAAAGTATAATGTATAAGAAAAAAGCTTTCTTTTACATGTATATTTGAGTAAAATATCTATTCTTATATATACGGGAAAAAAAAAATGCTGTTGCTTCAAATAAAATCTACATCACGGGCTGCCACAAACATACATAGTTTATACGGTGATATTTTTATTTGATCAAATATTTGGATAGTTGTTTTAATAATCCAGATATTTAGTCCAATAAAAATATCATTGAACTATGTATGTTTGTGGCAGCCCGTGACGTAAACTTTAATTGAAGCAACAGCATTTTTTTTTCCACGTAGATTTGTTTTGAAATTTTTCTATATTAAACAGTCAACATTTCAATTTGTTAAAATCTATTTTCTTCTACATGTAATATATGTGTAATTCATAGTTACGTTATAAGAAAAGAAAGCATATAAGGCTTATAAGGCAATACGGATTGGTATATGTCGTCTCGATTTGTTGAAAAATAGCCAAGCATATGGCGCTCCGAATCGAAGAACAGCTTTCTTTCACGTTTCTTTTTGATTTCCTCGTCAGCTGGCGCGGAGTATAATAATATTTTTGGTTCGAAGGTCATTACTTCTTAATGTGCTCGAATATTTCTGATATCTCAAGAAATATTGTCCGCTTCTCATCGATTTGAAAGAATTCCGTAGAATAAGTAAAACATTAGAAATGAAATCTAAAGTACGTGTGTGCTGTTAAGGAGATATATATTTTATAAAGTTATAAAAAACGTTTCAAACTTCTTTTTTTTTTAGATAAAAACTGTTTAACGAACATGAATTTGATGTTTCTTTAATTATTATTAATTCTAATTTTTTTTAATTGACAAGTATTAAATATTTTGTTAATTAAACTTAAGCTAGAAGTTTACTAAAATTTAAATTTTACTTGAAATATTAAATAAAAAATACTAGTATTTAATCCTGAAATATATTTAATTAAAATTGTTTAATTTTTGGGATTAAATAATTTTGTATTTATTGTATTACAGATTCTTTTATAAGAGATAACAAGAATAATTTTATAAGGAAAGCGTATATAACATCTGACATATGTATAAACGTAACGTGATACTGTTTATCTCGCGAAAATCGATGTTTTACATCATATTTTTCATTTCATGGATTTCATGCGGATCAAGATCATATTTATGTGCTTGCACCTTGTTATGTAATTTGCTGCCTATGAAAAAAATATGAGGCCATAGTGATAAGTGCAGAACGATGCGCATAATCGCAACAACGTTGAGAAATGGTCGAATAGCTGTAGCATCTGGCGGGCTGAACTGGGCCGGGAAAAAAGGCGGGAGAAGGTTCCTCTAGTTTCCTTGTTGATTTTCTCATCGTCCCGCGTGAACAAGAATAATGCTCTTGGCCTGATATCAGACCCAGTACCAGATGTCGGTTTACGAAGATCGATACACAACGTTGTTATTGCGCCCGGAAACGGGTATCCTTTATTCGAAGGAGTAGCCAGAAGAATCATTGCGAATCGCGAGATTCAAGATTATCGACGTAGTAGATCCGAGATAATGACGTCGTTTGCATAAGAGATAAATTAATCAGCGCAATAAGATAATTCGATGCTTGCTTTTATTTGAGCATTTTTATCGACGACAAAAATAGAAATTGTGTATGATATTCCATATTGATACTGGAACCATCTGTTGAAGCTTTTGAACACGATTGGTGTGTCGAGTGCATTAGGAACGATAAAGTAAAATTTTTTAATTTCTCTTGTTTTTCACTAACATTGAATTTTCTTAGGTTTACAAAGCAATAATTTAAATTTATTAACAATAAATTATTAATCAACATTTCTGTTTTATTATTTATATAATATGTGCAATATAATATCAAGATATGTATCGAAATTAATTCTGTTTTTATCGTATAAATATTTTTCTATATTGAAAATATGTTTTTTCCTAACATCTCGACAAACTTCTGATGGTCATAAGTTGAGATATTTGTGTTATATATTTTGACAATAAGATCCTCCTTTTACGGGATGAGTCTCTGAGAGTTGTCTACCGGGGAATCTCTGGAATTTCGAAATATCCTGATATTCCACCCGATGTCTTCGCGAAAGAGATTGGTTCAGAGACAGTACGAAGAAGCCAATGTGATTGTACGTGGATACAGAAGGGATTGGCGGCAGGTCACGTCGCGCTTCACTTAAAACAAGTAAAGGCCGCGCGGCAAAACCGTAGAACGGAACCAGAGTGGGTAAACGGATAAACCTAAGCCGAAGGATCTCTGTCCTACTATATGATGCGCCTGGCCTATACGCGTTCAACGTGCAGGACATACCTGCAACAAAGAATGGTTATCATGTTTTTACGGAATATTCTTTATTACAGTTGTATGATATGAGTACAAAAATTTGTAAGGTAGCAATTCGTATTTTGCTGCGATTCATAAAAAAAAAAATAATCAATCATAAAAAAAATATACCAATACGTATCGCTTACTGATTTGGCATTTAATAATATTTAAATATTTGCTCTTTTATACAAGAGAAAAAATAATAAATAATCTTATAGAAAGATTATAAAATATCGAAAAATGTCTTAGATTTTAATATTATTATTTATATATTTATATTATTTTTATTTTATATTACATATATATATATAATAAAAATTTATAAACTATATGTAGATTATATATGATTACACACAGATATGCTCTCTCAGATTACTATCCTCACTTGATAAACGAGGGAATGAGTCAGCTCTTCTCTCTATCAGTAGAATTACTTTTATAACGTTCTCTTATTGCCTTTAGTTGCTACGCACAGTTCGTACTGAATCATCATATCGTTGATATGTCCAGTTTGATCTACTGCGCACTTATTTAAAATAGTGATCGTGCGAATTCATACGTTTTCCGTAGTGAATCTTATAAACTAATTTTGCTGACAGCTGCGAATAGAAGATACATAGGTAAGCTTTATGCATTAATGTTAATCGAAATGCCATTTTCATAAATTTATGGTTGAATTTAACGTCACTGCGATTGTAGATGCTAATAATTGCGTTTTTTACGCGCTTGAAAGTATTTTTGGCTTGGTAGTTATTAGTGGCATGTCAACCGCGAGCTACGTCGTACTTGCAGACAGGCAATTATGGATCGTTGGATTGGTAAAACCGCAGTCGTTACCGGCGCTGCATCCGGCATCGGCGAAGCAATTACATGCGCTCTTCTGCGGTACGGAGTAAACGTGGCTGCTATAGATATCGTGGAGGAAAAATTGCACAAACTTAGAGCCAAAAAGGAACAGCAAAAATTTCCGGGCATATTAGATATTATACGGTGCGATGTAACTTTCGAAGCGGACATCAACAGGGCATTCGAACAAATCGAGACAAAGATGAAAGGCGTGGATATTATGGTCAATAATGCTGCTTATTGTGAATATTCGCGCGTAATTGGTATGACATTACATTACTTACATAGATTATTACCAGGGTTGGGAAAGTTACTTTATAAAAGTAACTCGTTACCGTTACCGTTATTTTTTCTAAAAAGTAACTCGTTACCGTTACTCGTTACCAATTTTAAAAAGTAACTCGTTACCGTTACAGTTACTAAAAAGTAACGAGTCGTTACAATTTCCGTTACTTTTTTACGATACAAACTAATAAATTATTTTGCATAAGAAAAACTTTTAAAAAATTGTAAGCAAGATTTCATTCAAGGTTTATTACAAAATAAATGATTAAATTTTATCGAAATTCTTTATTAATTTTTAATAAAATTTGTTGCTCCATAGTATCATCATTTAAATGCCCTCTTTGTGGTGTTAATACAGAGCCACCGATGCTAAACATTTTTTCTACAGATACACTGCTTGGTAGAGCTGTATTATATTTAATAAAAAGTTTTTTAAGTTTTGGATAGTCGTTTAACATTTCTATATTACAATTATTTGATTTTAAAAACCGTTGCAATTCTTCTTGTTCGGATTCATTTTGCACCGTTTTTTGCTCAAAAATGAAAAAATTATCGTGATCGTCAGATTTTCCAGCTTTTGAAGAATTTTCAGTTGATCGGATTCCCAATAAATCCTCCAAGTAATTTTCAGCATGTTTTCTTTTTTCTCCGGTTAACCAGTTTAACTTAAATTTTGGATGTAAACATGCTGCTATTATTAATTCTTTTGTTTCAAATATTGTAAGAAATCTAAAATCAAATATAGTAAATTGAGCGACATTGTTTGTTTTATTGAAATTAATACTTTTGAATCAATAGTTTAAAATAAAATAATATTTTTCAATTAAATCCTTATTTAAAATTAAATAACATATGTATTAATCAAATTAATAAGTTACCTTTTATTTAAACCTTGCTGAATAGCTTCAACTAATGAATGGCAATTTATAAGGTCAGATTTATTGAGATTTTCTAATTTTCGTTGCAAGGTACTTAGAACTGGTAGTAAATGAGAGCTCTGCTTTTCCGAAAAGATAAAACTCTCATTAGATATCGCGCGTCGCGTCATCGCACTGGTTTTTATCACGCACAATAGCAAGAATAATATCTCAAATAAATCAAAAAATTTGAAAAAAGTAACGATAAAAATAACTGTTAAATTCGTTACTCGTTACCGAAAAATGTAACGAAGTTACTTTTTCCGTTACAAATAAAATTTGTAACGCCATTACCGTTACAGTTACCGAAAAAAAGTAACTGTAACGGTAACGGCGTTACAAGTAACGCGTTACTTCCCAACCCTGATTATTACACAGAAAAGAAAGAGAGAACGAAAAACAATAGAAGGCTCAATCTGTCGTGATGAAAGATTTTAAAAAATTTCATAAATTTCACTTGCAGATGGTGTATGGAAGTCATTTCAATTAATATTAAATACTAATGTCGCGGCATATGCTGCATGTATAAATAAGGCGGTACATTCCATGCGTGACCGAAATGTCGAAGGGCACATTTTTAATGTCAACAGGTATTATTACTTAGTTTGTTTGTTAATTACGATATGCACAAATTTTGAAATAAGTTTGGACAAACCTTTAACATAAATAAATTATTTTCAAAACAAACATTTATCTCTGGTTTTCTATAGTAAGACAAAAATGTAAAGAATTTTCCATGAAAAATACAACGACTTTTATTTATCATTAACATTGTTGGGGCCGTTTCTGGTGGTGGAAGTTCGGAGAGGTGAACACGGTGGAACAGCGTAAAAATATACACGTTTTTATACTGAGAGAAGCTTATTTAATACTTGAATTCCTTTGGTCTTTTCTCACTACAATTAATACGTGTCAACGTCTTTGATCACAAGTCGCCATTATGGATCTTTTGTTCGCTATCGATAATCCTTCCGATCCATTCAGTATAGATGGCGCCACTATACTGTGTGTGTCCTTACATATACTAGCGTAAGGACTAACAAACATTTATTACCAATTTGATAATATAAGTAATTTTGATATTTATAGCGTTCTGGGTCATTGTATTCCAGCAAAACCTTGTGAAGGAAAAATTGATGCTGCATTGGATTTTAATCTGTATGTCGCTTCTAAGCACGCAACTGTTGCTTTAACTCATACAGTACGACGTGAAATAGCAGACGTTAAACCTTTTATTCGAATTACAGTAAGTTGCGATCAATTAAATTCATGTCTCTCTCTACCTCCGTATCTCTTGTCAGAGGATTGCGTCTTTTTTATTAATTTCTCCACAAATATACTTCTACTCATCCATTCTTTTCAGAGCATTAGTCCTGGTATCGTAAAAACGAATATAGCTTCGCAATCGGAAAACATACGTAATATTTTTAAAAAAATACCATTTATTCTACCCGAAGACATAGCCGATGCTATCATTTATGCTCTTGGAACACGACAGGAAGTTCAGGTTTAATTTTCGTTAACGCACTTTTTTTCTAATAAAAACATTGTTTCACACGGTGTTTAATTCCAGATTACAGAGCTTACTATTCAACATACTGGGGAATTTCCATGAAAAATATTTTTAGTAACATCATCTTAGTACACATCATTTTACAAGAAACTTATACCATATACTATAAAGTAAGAAACTTGGTTCGCCTGAACTAAGCTTATGTGTTGCTTTGCATTTTTTGCATGAATATAAAATTTCATATGTTACTTTCTGTGTGTATATCAGGGTTGGGAAAGTTACTTTATAAAAGTAACTCGTTACCGTTACCGTTATTTTTTCTAAAAAGTAACTCGTTACCGTTACTCGTTACCAATTTTAAAAAGTAACTCGTTACCGTTACAGTTACTAAAAAGTAACGAGTCGTTACAATTTCCGTTACTTTTTTACAATACAAACTAATAAATTATTTTGCATAAGAAAAACTTTTAAAAAATTGTAAGCAAGATTTCATTCAAGGTTTATTACAAAATAAATGATTAAATTTTATCGAAATTCTTTATTAATTTTTAATAAAATTTGTTGCTCCATAGTATCATCATTTAAATGCCCTCTTTGTGGTGTTAATACAGAGCCACCGATAGTCGTTTAACATTTCTATATTACAATTATTTGATTTTAAAAACCGTTGCAATTCTTCTTGTTCGGATTCATTTTGCACCGTTTTTTGCTCAAAAATGAAAAAATCATCGTGATCGTCAGATTTTCCAGCTTTTGAAGAATTTTCAGTCGATCGGATTCCCAATAAATCCTCCAAGTAATTTTCAGCACGTTTTCTTTTTTCTCCGGTTAACCAGTTTAACTTAAATATTGGATGTAAACATGCTGCTATTATTAATTCTTTTGTTTCAAATATTGTAAGAAATCTAAAATCAAATATAGTAAATTAAGCGACATTGTTTGTTTTATTGAAATTAATACTTTTGAATCAATAGTTTAAAATAAAATAATATTTTTCAATTAAATCCTTATTTAAAATTAAATAACATATGTATTAATCAAATTAATAAGTTACCTTTTATTTAAACCTTGCTGAATAGCTTCAACTAATGAATGGCAATCTATAAGGTCAGATTTATTGAGATTTTCTAATTTTCGTTGCAAGGTACTTAGAACTGGTAGTAAATGAGAGCTCTGCTTTTCCGAAAAGATAAAGCTCTCATTGGATATCGCGCGTCGCGTCATCGCACTGGTCTGCAAGAGCCATAAGTTGATCAATCACATTCAAGCATTTTTACAACATAATAAGAATGCTAATTGGTCGATTTGCTTACGGCTTTACGGTTAAGATAAAAATTTTATCACGCACAATAGCAAGAATAATATCTTAAATAAATCAAAAAATTTGAAAAAAGTAACGATAAAAGTAACTGTTAAATTCGTTACTCGTTACCGAAAAATGTAACGAAGTTACTTTTCCCGTTACAAATAAAATTTGTAACGCCATTACCGTTACAGTTACCGAAAAAAAGTAACTGTAACGGTAACGGCGTTACAAGTAACGCGTTACTTCCCAACCCTGGTGTATATATATGTATGTGTATGTACGCGTGTGCTTGTAATATTTTATATACTTTGCTTAATATATATTTTGCTGATATCATTTTGTATATTTATCTCAGGTTGCAATCCAATTTGTTGCGAAAAGAAGTAATCTAATAAAAAAATTGTAAAAATAATTTTTATAATTATTTTTATTTTCGTGTTTATTAGCATGCGATGCTTTACACACTATCGCTTTAAAAACATATTAAAAAATCTAAAAAAATTTAAATTTGTGACATATCGTTTTGCTTATCGCGATGCAACGTTATCGCCAATACAATGTAATAGCTTCATTCAAATTTCGACAATTTCGTTGTTACACGCGATCACATTCTACTTGGTGCGTGACAAATACAGCGATGTCTTATATGATATTTACACGAACGATCGAAACGTGCATTTCCTACGCATTATTACATATCCGTATGCATGTTTCTAAACGTAAACTTCCGGTGATGATAGCAGCTCACATTGTACCGAGCTCGACTGTCAACCAAGGAGGTATTTGAGGCGATAGTTGAGGTATCAAACAAATTCCGTCGTATTTCGAATAGAGGATTATTTGATTGAGGAGAAATCACGTCGCGTATCAGCCGCGAATGGAAAAATCGATTTCTTCGGCGTATGTCGAATGTCAAGTGCTGTCAAAATTTAAGAGCATGCTTTAAATTCTAGCTTTGTGATTAAATTTCTTGCAAGGTTTTAAAGAGATATTTTAGATTTTGATTTATTGCACAGGTATTTAAAGAGATATTTTATTACACATTTGGAAAACTGCATAAAATTAATGCAATTAGGATTCTGCCTTTTTTTCCGTAGTACTACAATAAAATACTACATTGACAAAATTTTTTATACATTTGAATGATTGCGTAATATAATTCAAAATATCTTTTTGAAAACTATTTTGACATTTCAGTTTGTTCGCAATTTTTTATATAAACGTTATCTTGATATTATATTGAATAATAAGATTGTTATTTTGTTATATTAACTCTGATTACGCTATTTTTGTTCAATATGCGTAAAAAAATATTAAAAATTATACACGGATTCAGTTAAGATAATTGCGCATGTTTTTCTCTTACTTGTTATGTTACTATTAATAACACAAAGCCATGCAAATAATCCGTCACGTTTTTATCCTTCGCTTTTAAGTGCTCTTAGCTGTTACATTAAGGAGAGGCGGGCTTAAGAAGAGCAAGATTTAAAGCGCAGGAGAGCAGCGGGGTGATGATCGATAAAGACGTGTACTCTCTCGGCGCTTCATAGGGCTGTCTGTATGGACGGGCCGGTATTTTGGAATTTATATTAAAATATGTAAATCTATTGGCGCGCGGGCATATTTGAAAACAGATAAATTATGCCGGCCGTGTATTGCGTTCCCGCGGTAAAATATCGACAGCGCGTGGCAAGGGGTTGAGGCTGACGGCGGAAGCGGAGTTCCTCGCATAACGGCACGTTCTGTCGACCGGCAGAAACGCGATTTATGACGATCATTGTGTAACGATCATAAATTATTTCTTTATTTACGCGAGAGAGAGAGAGAGAGAGAGAGAGAGAGAGAGAGAGAGAGAGCGCTTACCAACAGCAGCATTTGCATTCATTGTTTTTTCCTGCCTTTCACGTCTTTCTCAAATAATAACACCTGATGCTTCCAAATTCTGCCACTCCTCGCTTATATCTACTTTACATTCTATAACAACGAGTTTATCTCGTAAGTTGGAATTGTCAGACATTTTGTGCACAATAAAAATGTAAAATTAAATATTTTAAATTATTACAGAGATTTGAAATGTCATTTTATAGTATTTATTAGTAATTAGCAATTCGATATACTAGTAAGCTGGAATTAATAATGGTTTGGTTCGAAAACTATTCCTTATTCATAGTATAGGCTATTATATTGCTTCGGAAACTTAAACTAATTTCGCAAATTCCTGAATTTACACGAGCCACTGAATGTTAAGGAACAAACATCCCGAATTTAACTTCCTTAAATGCGTTCGTAACTGTTTCTGACAGGGAACAACTCATCTTCCTCTTCTCTACTGACTCTGTATGCTAACACTTGTTTGACCGTGTTTCTGCAGTTCTCGCGCATTTGAATATGTCTCAAAGTATATTTTGGGTACATCTTCTGTAAGTCTAAACAATCGATGAATATGTACACATGGCTCTTGGAGAACATCGTTTGCATCATATCTTTCAGCCTCTTTATTTATTGACTTGAAATCTAAAAAAAATTAATCTTTTCTGCGAGTAACTACAAATATCGTTTTTAATCGAAACGTTATCATAGACGGAATTGTTTCAGAACAAAGCAAATGAATTATAAAGAAAGGTAACAATAAATTGTTCACGGAAGATATAATAAATTTTACTGGTATCTGTAAATCTAAATATAATTTGTGTATAATTTGTATGTATAATAACACTATATTCTTATGTTTATTTTTAAAAGAAAAAGAATATACAGGGATTTTAAATAATTCTACAATTAAAGATAACTAAAAAAAGTGATAACTTTAGTCTGTTTACATATTCAATCAAGAATTATTTTTTTTGAATTTTTTCCTAGAGCGCAAAGTTAAAGCCTCGCGATTGAGAATTGAAGCAAATGATTTTGATGCATCAGAAATTTTGACTTGTATCATTAAAGCGAGGGTATGCGAAGCGGAGAGCAAAACGTGGCGCGCAGCTGGATACGGTGACAACGTGGAGCCAGTCGGATTGCTAAGGGTTCGCTAGACGGATTCGGGGGTTCCAGCAGAAGGTTCGTTAGCGGAACACCGGCAGTGCAAACATGGCTTAAACCGACTGCGTACGTGCGTCAATGCGGTGTCAAATTTGAAGTGATTCGCGATGACGGCGTGCACGTGACGCGTTGGAACTAAACGCGCATCTTCGCCGACGACGACGACGACGACGATCGTTTGGTATTGGCCCGTGCCGTGAGCCGTACATTGGGCTTGAATATCGAACAAGCCCGTCTGTTGACTTATTAAAAGCCGGCTGAAATTGGAGCGAAGGCGGAAAATTCGATTCCCCGGATTTCGGCCGATTTCCCGTGTTCATCGCGGTGGTGAGGTTAGGTTGACCTCAATTATTCCGCCGCGAATGAAAGCTATTTTCCCGAGGTAACTATATTGCGCGGTTTCGAGTGTATTCGAGCATATTTCTGATAGATGTAGACGACAGTTATTGCGTTTATGTCAGTTCAAGGTTTTAAGATCGTAAATCTTGATAATTTTTTAATTATACTGTAATATTAAAAAAAAAACTTTTTACGAGGGGTTTTTTGTGTAACGAGATCCTTTAGTATTAATAACATATCTAAATTGCATAAAAAGGGGAGATTAAATTACGAATGTTACGTTTTTTTTGTTTTCTTTTAAATTATTTTTCCTTTGCCAAAAATGCTTTCTTTGATATGATTATATAATATGACGCACATAAGGATAGTAACTAAATCGCCGCAACTGCAATTAGCGCGTATTCTGCTCTGCATCCGGTTTAGATAATGCAGTTTAAACCGTGCGCTTTATGCGTTATCTCGTTGATTGCTCCACTAACCCCTGAAATTTTCGAACGACCTCTCATCGCCTATCATTTCCTTCCTTACCGTTGCCCCGTCTACCTTCCTTCGCATAATCTGCAATTGCGAAACTGCAAAGCGGAGAAGTTGCGAAATAGTTCCCTCTTGCCCGGCGACTATGAATTTAATCGTTATCCGCGCGATGTCGAATTCGACACGATTCGCGTAATGTCGAGGCAAGAGTCATTTGTATAATGTGGATAATAAGTCGGTGACAGCTGGGGATTATGACTTGCACCGTGGGGACTTTGATTTTTCGCCTTGTATTACAAAAGGGGGCGTACTCCTCGAGAATGAATATTATGGACGGCGCTCTTGTCAACCGCACGGGAAAGAGGAGAAGCTTTCGCTTCCGTTATATAAATCCGCTCGTTTCATTCGTCCGTATCCCGGAGACATTCATGAGGTAAAAAGATGCGCATAATGTTATCAACGCATTCCCGACGTGGCCGCGCGTAGTTTAATCCACTGCGACGCTGATCGCGGTACACGATGAATTCCGTCCGTCGTCGTCTGTAGTGGTTGTTAGTAATATTGGATGAGGCTAAAAAGAGAAATCTGAGAGAAGCATCATTTGAATAATGTAGATAAGTTTACTTTGCTCGGAAAATATAAAAACAAGAAAAATCGCGATTTCTTTCTCAGTCGGAGGAAATATTTACATGCGAGCGCCATGATTTAATCTATTGAAAAAGTACTGCATCTATTGCGTCGAGTAATTCATCAATGTAGTGAAATATTAAATGGAGAGAATTTAGATAAATTTTTATTGAAATACGACATGGATTTTAGACAGATTTTTATTAATAATTTATATACGTATATTCTATACGTGTTTATGTTTTATATTGTCATTGATTGTGAAATATTTGTTAAAATCGATAAAAGGGCTAAAGAAAAAAGTTTTCTCTAATATTTGATTATGTTTCGTATTGAATATTTCTAAAAACTTATTAGCTTGAGACTATGAAATTACTATCTATTTCTGTAATTGAGTCCTATAATGGAAAAATAAAAAAATTGTAGCCAGCATGCTTTTATAATACAGCGTTAAAATTAAAAAAATTATTATTGTATGTAATAAAAATTGAAATAAATGGAATAAATATTGTATACGAGCAATAGATCATCCAGCATACATACGTGTCGGATGTATATCGTTTTTCAATAAATCTTTGAATATTTAATCGTAGGGATTGAAAGTCTTCGCGACGTTGATACATAACGTTGTCGCTCGATCGGAAAATTCATATCGAATTTATTGATGAAGTTTCTTTGGCGTATCTTTGCCAACATCTTTACTTGTGCAGGAGATTTTACAATACTGTTATAAATAACGGCTACTTCTTTCAAGAATACGTACGGAAAGAGACCTCGAACTATTGTTGAGGATGATTCGATAATCTGGAAATTCGTGCTTTTTTTCTTACCGGAGGTAAGCGTTGATAAGAACTGTGAAACATATAACGATATATCGAAAGCAAGAAGAAGAGATCTTAACTTTAAACTATTCTCTAAGAAACATCCGTATAACGGCTGGTTTCACACTCGCAGAATTTACATATATCACTATATATATACAGGATATCCCATTTTAATCTCCTCAGGCAAATATCTCAAAAACCAAGCCCGGAAGAGAAAAATGTTTCAGACAAAAGTTGTTTGGTTTCGAGGGGGCCATAAGATGGTACCATTGGTTTGACCTTGAAAAATTATTTGAAGGTCATGTGAAGGTCAACTTTAAAATCTTAAATAGAAATCCCCATTTTATATTTAGTATTCTTGTAGCTGATATCGAGAGCTTTCCAAAACACTATGATAAAGTATTTTTTTATTAAGTACTTTTTGAGTTATTTTATATTTTAATCTGACATATTTTAATATAAAAAATAAAATATTTCGTAAAATATTCACTTTTCGATAATCTTACCGTAATACTTTTATGTACAGAATAATGAGACAAATTAATTAGTGCCAAAAAAACAAATAATTGTTTAAAAAAATACATTGTAAATAATTTTCTTAAAAACAATTTTTTTTTTATACTAATTGATTTGTCTCATTATTCTGTACATAGAAGTATTACGGTAAGATTATCAAAAACTAAATATTTTACGAGATATTTAATTTTTTATATCAAAATATGTCAGATTAAAATATAAAATAACTCAAAAAGTACTTAATAAAAAAATACTTAATTATAGTGGTTTGGAAAGCTCTCGATGTCAGCTACAAGAATACTAAATAAAAAATGGGGGTTTCCATCTAAGATTTTAAAGTTGACCTTCACATGACTTTCAAATGATTTTCCAAGGTCAAATCATTGTCACCATCTTATGGCCTCCTCGAAACCAAACAACTTTTGTCTGAAACATTTTTCTCTTCCGGGCTTGGTTTTTGAGATATTTGCCTGAGGAAGTTAAAATGGAACACCCTGTATATAAGAAACAACCAGTAAGAGCGTTAAGCATTCATATCCACAATTGAATAGAGACAAAGCATAATTTTACGTGTATATCTACTCGTTCGAATAGCGGTAATGCCCTATCAACGTATATAAACAAAGAAGTTTATCACCGCGAGGCTATCGTTATCGCCGTAAACGACTTGCCGCAAGAGTATTTCCGCTTATTTCATATTCAGCCATTCGTGTAGGTGGATGACGACAACGAGATGGCACCGTTAACGACACCGCGCGAACGTCTTCTCCATAGGGTTCGCTTAACTCCGGCGCACTCTCTGCTCCGTAGGAACCGCTGTTACGAGGACGAGCGTCTGTGCGCGATGTAACGACGCCGGTCGTGATTTAAACGATATATCAACTCGTCGGTTGCGAGGCGCGTGTGTCCAGGCATTATCATCGTCATTACGGCCATTATCGCGCGAAATGATAACATTCATCCCGCTCCTTCCCACGTTTTCACGTGCTCAGTCGCCATCAGGCCTCGATCTGTTCACGAAAATCAAGTTATACGGAGCGCTTTATTAGCAAATTGCGACCTAAATGACGTCTAGACAAGTCTGTTGTCCATTTCTATCTCGTTTGTGTGTGATTGATCGATTCGTGTGTGTGTGTGTGTGTGTGTGTGTGTGTGTGTGTGTGTGTGTGTGTGTGCTTCGTCATTTTATCACCCACAAAATGATTTACCTTAATTTAATAATTAGGTTAGAAATATTTCTTTGGTAGAATCGATAAGTGAATCTGTTTTAACGATTTGAAAAGCGTTGAAGTTTGATATAAGTGTTGATATAAACGTTTTGTTCGAACGCATACATTTTAATTTGATGTCAACTATTGTAAGATTATAATTAATACAACTTGCAACAATACATTCAAAAATATTTATATCCTCTTTTTCGACATTTTACAATGCTTCTCGTTATTCTTGAAAGAAATGTTTTTTTTCTACAGCAGATTGTTACGATGTAGTTCATGAAGCATCGTATATGGAGAAATCGCATGTGGAAGCTATTTTTTATATACGAATAATCAATCTCTAATGCGTTAATCTCAATATCGTTATTTGTTGGAGTCTCCTTCTTTTCTTTTTATCAAAATTAGTCATATTCCTTTATGAAAAAAATGTTCACGTGAGTCATTTTGCTCGGAGAAAAGATTCTAGGATACCTAGAGGGTGAATGACGTTGACGTATTGAAAAGGAACGATGCTCTTTCTCACAGAGCAAAGGAAACGAATGCTCGATCTCTGTCGACTTAACGAGACAACGAATACCGCATTGTCTTCCGCGAACGATGTAAACGCGGTCACCAATTCCACCATTGGCTCGATTCTTTTCGCCATTTTCAAAGTCTTCTTTTTCAGGCAAAACAGCGCGGATGATTGATATCTATCGTTCCATTCGAATTTTCTATAAATTTCAATTTATTTCTCCATTTAATACATTTATACTCTTTCTCAGGGTTGGGAAGTAACGCGTTACTTGTAACGCCGTTACCGTTACAGTTACTTTTTTTCGGTAACTGTAACGGTAATGGCGTTACAAATTTTATTTGTAACGGAAAAAGTAACTTCGTTACATTTTTCGGTAACGAGTAACGAATTTAACAGTTACTTTTATCGTTACTTTTTTCAAATTTTTTGATTTATTTAAGATATTATTCTTGCTATTGTGCGTGATAAAATTTTTATCTTAACCGTAAAGCCGTAAGCAAATCGACCAATTAGCATTCTTATTATGTTGTAAAAATGCTTGAATGTGATTGATCAACTTATGGCTCTTGCAGACCAGTGCGATGACGCGACGCGCGATATCCAATGAGAGTTTTATCTTTTCGGAAAAGCAGAGCTCTCATTTACTACCAGTTCTAAGTACCTTGCAACGAAAATTAGAAAATCTCAATAAATCTGACCTTATAGATTGCCATTCATTAGTTGAAGCTATTCAGCAAGGTTTAAATAAAAAGTAATTTATTAATTTGATTAATACATATGTTATTTAATTTTAAATAAGGATTTAATTGAAAAATATTATTTTATTTTAAACTATTGATTCAAAAGTATTAATTTCAATAAAACAAACAATGTCGCTTAATTTACTATATTTGATTTTAAATTTCTTACAATATTTGAAACAAAAGAATTAATAATAGCAGCATGTTTACATCCAAAATTTAAGTTAAACTGGTTAACCGGAGAAAAAAGAAAACGTGCTGAAAATTACTTGGAGGATTTATTGGGAATCCGATCAACTGAAAATTCTTCAAAAGCTGGGAAATCTGACGATCACGATGATTTTTTAATTTTTGAGCAAAAAACGGTGCAAAATGAATCTGAACAAGAAGAATTGCAACGGTTTTTAAAATCAAATAATTGTAATATAGAAATGTTAAACGACTATCCAAAACTTAAAAAACTTTTTATTAAATATAATACAGCTCTACCAAGCGGTGCATCTGTAGAAAGAATGTTTAGCATCGGTGGCTCTGTATTAACACCACAAAGAGGGCATTTAAATGATGATACTATGGAGCAAACAAATTTTATTAAAATTTAATAGAGAATTTCGATAAAATTTAATCATTTATTTTGTAATAAACCTTGAATGAAATCTTGCTTACAATTTTTTAAAAGTTTTTCTTATGCAAAATAATTTATTAGTTTGTATTGTAAAAAAGTAACGGAAATTGTAACGACTCGTTACTTTTTAGTAACTGTAACGGTAACGAGTTACTTTTTAAAATTAGTAACGAGTAACGGTAACGAGTTACTTTTTAGAAAAAATAACGGTAACGGTAACGAGTTACTTTTATAAAGTAACTTTCCCAACCCTGCTCTTTCTATATATAAAGCTAAAAGAATCCTTTTCCATTGTATATTGCTGTATTTTTATGATTTATTAATATCTAATTTATATATACCTTTTTTCGGTAAATTTATATTTTTAAATTAAATTTGTTTTCTTAGATTTATGTATACACTTATTAATTTATATATATATATATATTAATTTATAAATACATACCTTTTTAAATTTTTTATAATATTCACAATTATATATATCAAAGATGATTGTTATAGAAAAAATTGGCTTTGAATTTTTTTGATACTTTTACAATTCGCAACAAGACAGTTGTTAATATCAGTTTAATCTAGATTCGTATCCGATCATTGTTATCATCGATTCATAACCGATCATTTAGACGCGAAGTACACGATTGAAAGTTTGGCAAACGTATGAGGACGAGGATGAGGCTCGTCGAAGCTCGCTGAAGCTTTCGCGGCTTGCTTGCTGACTCTGCCGTGCGTCTTATCCGCACGGCAATCCAAACTTTGCTAAGTCAATAGCGACGACCCTCCACGGATGAGAGGCTTCTGCGTCATGCCCTTCGATTAGTTTCGTTCCAGAGTCCCGATACTACCGGCGCAGAAACTTACGAGTCGTCACGACCGAGTGGTTTGTCTTTCTTCGACTTCGACCGAAGGCTTTTCTTCCTTTACTTCGCTCCGTTATACTTGCCACACTATCGCCGCGTCAATTCGCGAAAGAAATAAAATGGTTTTGCGTCCTTCGGTGGTTAAAAAGATCGTGGAAAGTACTTCGTTGCAACGTATCGGTATTGTTATTGAATTTTGTGGCGAATCGGGGAATTTGTCTTTACAGTTTGTAAAAAATTTGCATTGTATAATTTATAATTATACATATATACATTTATATATTTTTATATAAGCATTATATTGTATATATGAGAAATATATAACACATCACAGTTTTGATAATTAAAAATTATTGCGCATTAATTGTTCGTTAGATGATTCAGTATTGTTCTTCAAATATTTTAGCGAAAGAAAAGTTCGTCCTCTTCTTCGGCCACTTTCTACATCCGATGATTAAAGACGTGACGTGACTGAAGCAACGAAATGCACGAAAGAACACAAGGGAATACGTGGCCTGTATAGAAGAAGACGTAAGTTTCTTAAGCGCGTAATGCCGAATGTCTTTCGGGATTTCTTGCGCGTGGAAGATAAAGGAAGAAAGTCGATGTAACAAAGTTAGTCGTGTAAAGGGGTTTGTAGACCGAACTCCTTCACACCGCTGATTGCAGTCCGCGTCACAAAGACCCGCGACGAGAGATAAATGCTGTTGGCTGTCTCTTTACAGGTCTCTACTCATTAACGGCGACGATAAGTTTAACGACTCTGCCTTGATGTTTCTTCAGCCGAGTCTTCAAGCGCTGCACACGCAATTTCAAATGTCGGCGCTTTTACAGCAAGATCGTACTAAAGGAGCCTTGTGTAAGAGAAGTTCTGTGCACAGCGAGATATTTTATAATTGCTTGTGTTGGATATTCACATTAATTTGTTTTTCGACAAAATTTATTTATTGTACATTTTTAAATTAATCTCTAATATACATGTATAAGATCACAAAAATATTTGAAGAGACAATTGCATTTTACAATTAAATTTAAATTGATATATGTAATGAAGTATACCATTACAATAATTACAATAATTATGTGTTCAGCATCATATAATTATTGTAGAAAATAATACAATAATCTCCTACATTTTATTTTTTATTAGACAATCAGCTTTTCATTAAGTGTTACGCGTAAATAAGCACAATGCAATGCAAATTAGATTCCTTACACATAGCTCGAATACTACGCTGTTTAAATGGCTTTGTCTCTAAAGCCTCATCATTTATTTCGTCATGTTGATGGCTGTATTCGTTTGTTAATGATACTTGCCAATAATAGTTTAGGCTGTTTATATCAAAAGAAAATTAGACTTTAATCCATTAACGGATATGTTAAATCGTTTTTGCTGCGACTCTGTTATCTATTCGTACCATCCGGATTTAATTGCATATAATTAAGCCGCGTTTTATCCCCTTTTGTGCATCGAACGTATTTATGCGCTTGTAACGACGTTCAATCTCATTATAATATCAAAAGTGGCACGTATTTTACGTTTACTAAACGGCAGTCTCTCTCTCTCTCTCTCTCTCTCTCTCTCTCAGCCTATAGTTAACGCGGCAACTGAAAAGCGCTTGATGATTTAACCAATAATTCGTTCACGCGTTTCAAAAGCTATAATATCTGTTATTTTGTTGTGTAGAAAAGTTGGGCGTTTCATCGCTCTCATGCGCAATCAATAGGCTTCTGGTATGTATGTGTGTGTACAGGTTATTCCGTAAATTGGTAAATCCATAAAATAGCTGTTTCCAATATGTATTTTTTATAGATCAATTTTAGTTACAATTAAAGCTTAATAACTGCCCGCGATAAAGTGTTTAATACTCTTAAACGTTATAATAATTATAACATTATAAGAGTCATTTGCGTTGATTATTTAATCATATTAGAGATATGTCGAAATAAATGGATAATGAAAAATTATATTGTTTTACGTTATTCATTTCTACCGTTGATTCACAAGCATCAATTAAATACAATATGTAAATAAAAGATAAGTTTTGAGTAAATTTTGAAAATTATTAATATATTATAAAATATCTCTTGAATGCATTTTAAATTAAAATTATATGCGATTGTTGAGAGAAATATAAATGAGATATATAGAAAAATTTGTAGTTTTTAATCAAAACCTTTTCTATATCTCACGCAAATTGAATGATCGGCGAATTACATGGAAAAGAAAAGCAAAGCGATAAATGTACCATCCCTTTTCTTATACGTCTTCGCTGTATTTGTATACAGCAATAAGAAAACTTTTGTGGACGGGGCGATGCGTATACGTCGGGGGAACAAAAGCTATGCATAGATTTACATCGCGGACGCCCCGCGTTCGATTCACCCCGTGGCAAGAAGCTTTATGGTCGTCCCGGTACTCCCGGAGGCTCAACCGCACCGATTTGTCGGGAAACCGTCGAATCTTCAGGGACAGGCGAATTATTATTCGGGAACATCGATCGTTTTGACGGCCACGCTGCCGGCCTGGTCAATCTTTGTGAAGGTTGAGAAAAACTCTTTGAATGCAAAAAGAAAATATAATAGATCTGACAATGAGATAAAGATGAAATTATTATAAAAATGAAAAAAGAAAGAATAAAAACGAGGATACATGAATATATTTAGCACAATTAGGAAAATATATGTTTTAATAAAATACATATAATATTTCACATAAGAAATATTTCAAGAGTTTTTATTTTATAATTATATGTGATTGGAAGTTTAATAATGTTTAAGTATATATAAAGTACAATATAAGTATGATATCAGTTAATAAAATAATATTATAAATTTTTGCATTTGCATTTTTATTATATTATATTGCCTAGAATTCTTATCATATGATATCTAATTGATTCTCTTATATGGCAATATAGATTATAATTAATTGTGTTTATTATGATGTTTTTTAAAAAGCTTTGGCTATGGTATATATTTGAAAGGGCAAATTTTTCTTTGTATGTTCAGAGACAATTGCAAATAGCTATTGAAATGCAGTTTTGTTACGGACATCTATGCAGTATTATGATGCACCGGTGCATCCTTGTGTATCGTGTATTTCGCGGTCAACAGTACAAAAGTTTTACGTGACACAGTTTCGTAGGGATTTGTTAGCAATCTGCGGCATTCAGTCACGCAGGCCTACTGTTTTCTGTTGTTTTGGATCACCGTGTCCGTTATTTTTTTTCCGATTTCGCAACGTGCGTGACAGGTGTATTTTTTGATTCTTTGCACAAAAACTGCACCGCATATGTCTCGTTCTATGCAGCATGACTTCGTCGAAATAAAACGTCGTTCAATTGTGTCAAACTGGATTTTCAAACGCGAGAATCTCGCTAAATTTTTGGTGCACTTTGATATCTTTCAATATAGAATGTTTCTTTTAAATTCGATAGCGCTTTTATTTGCGCCAATTAATTGTAATTATTGTTACTCGAGATTTCAACGCGTGATTGAAATATTACATCACATTTAGTGCGCGCGTGTCCGTTATCACATTTCGTATCTTTTCATTGTAGGGTATCTTTGATTACACACGATGTACGTTGATTGGAAAGGAAGACATAATAACGTACATACTTATGGAAAGAAAAAAAAAAAAAAAAACCGCTTCGACATTGTGTCATTAAACAATAACAATGTTTGCCGACGATACATTGAATCGTAATTTATTGTTTTGAAAGACAGCTTTCGCGCTATTTCTATCGTAGCGCAAAGGCCGTTTCCAAAACATACTGCGTAGAGAAGGATGCTCGCACATCGATGGTAAAAGAACAAGTGCGAGAAATAATTTATTCCAAGTAAAAGCAAGAGAGAGTTCATTTTTGGTCTGTTCGGTGTGGGCGGTGGCGCATAGTATACGATCTTAAATGAAAATGATTTCCCTGGAGAGGAAAAGCTGGGTAGGACCGCGTGACGAGGGGACAGACCAAGGAAGCTGAGAAGAGAATGTCTTAGGTTAACCCCCAGATCTTGAAAGAACCGCATCCGCTTTACCGTTCATTTCTCTTCAAAAATATGAGAGGAATATAAACTCTTGCAAATTAATGCTATTCTACTTGCGGTTATTCGCGAAACGAACTCATGCCTTTCCATTTCTTAATGGAAGATTTTGATGCATGTTCGTTTCTCATTTTAAAGAGATTGCTTTTGTAGCTTTTTTTCATGGACTTATAAAAGAAATAAGCAACATTTTTGTCTCGCTATATAATAAAATAGTATTATAAATATATATATGTACACACAAATTATTTTTTATCATATAACATATGTTAGTTTTTTATTATTGTGATTTCATATTTATCTAAATAGAATAAATTTTACAAGTTATTTTCTACAATACAATATATTGAGCTACATTAAGTTCTAAAAAGAACATTAATAATAATAAAATTAAAACAAAACAGCTCTCCATCTGACGAATGTAATGGACTTCTGCTATCAATGGAAAACTCTTTTCTCTTGGTCGATTTTTGCGGCTAAGCTTGAAATAGAAAATATTTTCTGACGATATATCGAAAATTCAGACTGATTCGTCTCTGTCACCGAAGAAAGGACAAGCGAAAAACGGCTAGTAGAAAAGAGAGAAGAATTGAGAAGGAACAGGGATGCCGGGAAGTTTGCGGGAGTAAGCGCGGGTGTGAGTGAACGGGGAAGGTGTCGGGGGAGGGGGGGAGGGGTAGAAAAGGAGAGGAACGTTAAGGGGGAGGATGGAGAAGCTGCCTCTCTCGGGGCCTATTTGTAAATCAGTTCCCGGTTGCTGGATCCTGATAAACGTCCTCGTTACGCGAAAACGTGCCGGCGACGCGATTATTTAACATCGCGACACCAGCGAGCAAGCTTCCTCTCCTTCTTCTTCCCTCCGAAACATTTGTCTCCTGGTGCCTCTTCGCGCCTCGTCCACACCCGTAACATCGGAGGATGCACTGAATGCCGCGTTGTCCCCGTTCCTATATAAACCGCTTCTATCTAAATTGCAAATATTCCACCGCGAAATCACGATCGAGAGCGAAGACGAGCAAAGACGCGACCACGATGGCGCAAAGTGTTTAGCCTGGGGAAGATGTGAAGTTTGACGGAGCGCGGTTGAATGAATACCAAATTAAGGTATCGTTAAATCGTTGAGCGAAATTGCTGGCTGTATGTCGAAAAGAGAGAGAGGGAGATGATAATAATAATAAAAATAATGATAGGGTTAACAACGCGATACATAATGTGAATGTGTTTTAATTAATGAAACCGACAGAGGCAAGAGACTATCGTATTATGCGCAGATTTAAATAACGCCGCGTTATAAAAATCAATCTGTATGTCGAGAGATTTAAATATAAATGACATTATGGAATAATATACTCCAAAGATATATTCTCATCGATAGAATTAACATATTATTGAATGATATAATTTGTGACAATCAAAAAAATTTCATCTTTTACGTTATTTCGATTTATGTAAGTGCGTTCTCATTGTTTAAGATTCCATTGCTACATCAATTCTGAAGTACATATGGTATATCGCGAAAGAGTATTGGTCGAAGGAAATATCGTTTCGCGTTGATGCGATTGTAAAATTTAAGATCCGTATACTATCGAAAGTTACTTGCGCGCAAATGTTCTCGCGCTGATTTCAAACAGTTATATGATTTTCTGACTTCTCGCGCACTTGAACATAAATCGCAACATAGTCATACACGAATTCTCGAATCTTGTACTTAATCGCCGAAAATGCTCTTTGGAGTTTGAAACGTTCGTACGATTTTTATGCCTCTCCAAGCTGCCTGCACGTCGCGTTTACAGATGCTTCGTCGAAGGAAGTATTTCGTTACGCGTGTATGTTACTTCGGAACAATTACGAGATGGACTTTTCTCCGTTCGAACTATCACCGAAGGTCATAAAAAATTCACAAATGATCCAATTGTCTTATGTTTATCGCGTTTTACGTTTGAGCACTTCCTCTGAATTTTGGCAGTATCCATATTTACCCGTCAGCGCGAGGCGACACTAAAAGTGCATCGTTTTAGAAGGAAGATCGATCGAGGGAAACACCAACATTGTCACCATCGCGGGCCTCATAATGGAATGTTGTTGACGTGACGTTGACAACGACGTTGAAGGATCGAGGGAGAAATTTTCCTCCTTCGGTCCGAGCAACGTCGCTGTCGATCAAGCAATTAGCCTTCCCACTCTCACATCCCTTGTATAAACTCGTTTTGAATAGATCATAATTTTCGTCAAAATATATGCGTAAGTAAAGTGAATCTATCTTGATGCTCTTCTTTTGTGGTTATCACAAAAAAAATTTCACACAGTTTTTAAAAAAAATATTATTATATATTTAGAAAGTATTTAAAAGTATTATTATAAAATATTTATTTTATTTTAAACTATTGATATTCTTTTTATATTGAGAAATAGATTATTTTATTATAAACTATTAAACTTATAAATTTTTATCGAAACTAAAAATGTTTGATAGTCGTTTTACATATTTCTCTCCAATTAAATATGATAAATATTTTTATTTTATATTATTTTGCAATAATTTAATTTTCTTTATTATACATATTTTGTTATTATTAAATTTATATATGCATATTATTATATTATTATTAGCCGAGTATTATATTTAAACGTAATTATATATTAGTTTATACATGTTAATTGTTGTATATGTTAATACAATTTGTGAAAGATTTATATATAACATTTTTATATTGTATATTAGGTGTACAACTTTGCTTCCGCCATTTTTTTTTCCCCGAAATTCGAGGCTTTATTGTAAAAAATTGGTTATACATTTATGATTCAAAGTATTGTCCATCGCTGGCCACTACTTTCTCCCTTTTTTTGACTTTGACTCGAGTCTTCATTAAGTAATGCCTCCAATTCTGCATCTTCGAAAACCTTTTCTCTTCCACCGTTATGCCGGTCTTCGACGTGAAAATCACCGTTCTTGAAGCGTTGAAACCACTCACGACACGTTCTTTCACTAATAGCGGCTTCATCATAAGTATTTGAGAGCATTCGATGAGCCTCAGCCGCAGATTTCTACATATTGAAGCAGAAAATTAAAACCTCCCGCAAATGACGAGAATTTGGCTCGTAAACTGACATTTTCAATGGAGAATAACTTTATGATGCAGACACAAATCGACTAATGTTTCTATGGGGTTATGTTGACAGATGCCCAAGTTTATTGCACGACGTCTATGATCTATTTATTTCGACCACTACTTACCGCTAAAGCCATCTATAGGAAAACGGCGGAAGCAAAGTTGGACACCTAATGAGAAAAGATTAAATATATATATAAACGTTATATCATTCTATATCGCTTTAAAATGTTTCACTGAGCGAAAGTACAAGTAAATAGTATCAATTCGTCACTGACGGTCCCTCTTAAATTTGTTTGTGACGCAACTGACAGCGATAATGAAACAATTTTGCACGATTACTTTTCGTCAGTTTAAAATTTATCTGATAGAGGAGTGACAAGATGACGACGTTGAAAGATCTTGCAAAGAAGTGATGCAATTTTGTTCGGAAATATTATCATATTAAAGAATTGTAATATAATACATTAAAGATATACTTGTTCGATTTTTATCAAGAATTAATATCTTTAGAACATTCTCTGAAGAATTTTTTGTCAGCTTTATTCGTAATTGTCAAATGATATACGAGAAAAGTTTTACTTTTTCTTGGATATTCAGTACGACCAGTGTATTCAATTGTGATTAATGTTTGCCTGATCTTTGTGCTAAATCGTTTACAGAAAAATTCAAATACTTTATTCGTTAAGATAGAGAAATAATAATTGTATTTTTATTATTTGTGATTAATATATTTCACTTCTTGTCTATATACTTACTAAATTACGAAATTTTTACATGTGGATTTTGTACTTTACAAAATAACTTTATAAAAAAAAAAAAAAAAAAAAAAATGTACCGATTGTAAACGATACCCAAAGCTGTTACTAAAATCGATATTTCGCAAAAATCACAATCCGAGTGTTTGAGGGATTATTATATTGATATTATTGAAAAATATTGATTGTATTAGTTAAAAGCAAAGAGAAACGATGTGAAGCGTTATTTGACAATGATGATTGTTGGTTGTTGAAGTTTTCGAAAAGAGTGATAGGATTTGGCGCATGTGTGCACGTGTCAAGTTTGGGGCAATTCGCATGTCGGAACAAAAAAAAAAAGAGATTCTATTGTTTCGCAGCATTGAAATTTTATTCAATAGCGGAGGAACAATACCTTCGTGTTTGAGCAAGTTTTAACAACATGCGTTTCACTGCTTCGATAAATTCACACATTCGGTATTTAGACTGTAGAAAATATTTAAAATTATTTGCGGAAATTATTATTTCAGTACGTGAAAAATTCAATAATGTTAAAGATTTTTATCGAATTTTATTATCAATTTCTGCTGCAATACATTGTTGCAACAACCTAACAGTCACGGTCAAATATCTTTTTTATAGCCCTCCCACAATCAATCAGCAATACATATAATAATAATAGTTCTATATTTAAATAACTTTATTTTTTTTATTTAACAATGAAATAATTTTATTCTGAAATTGGAAGAATAATAAACGTTAATTGATTAAACACGCCTAGACGACTTCAAGAAAGATTAATAAAGTTTTCTATTCAAGAAAACGTCCGTGTTCTTGAGAATCGATATTCGGAGCAAGTCGGTCGTGCGAGATAAAATGGTTACTTTAGTAACTATAAAAGAGTGAAAAGGCGCGGAAGGATGGCAAAGGAGATTCGAGGGCACCATGAGCGCCGAGGTGCTCTATGCAATTATTCGGTTCATTTAATTCTCGGAACGTCGACTGAGTAATGCTCGCGTTGCAGTGAGAACGATGGTGACGACATGAAAGTATGTGTGTGTGTGTGTGTGTGTGCGTGTATGCATGTCGGGGCTCTCCCGTAAGCAAATTCCTGCCGCTAGAATAGGGGAACAGAGAGAGAGAGAGAGAGAGAAAGTGATCGAGAGTACTACCTCACGCACCGGCAGTTTCGGATAGCACTCGATATCGTTTGAAAGCACGTAGGTAAGCATTTATCTCGAAATATCCTATTTATTTTGGCGTGCAAGATGCGAATGCGACCCGCGTGTCCCTTATTTCGGCAATTTGGTCACGTCTGACCAGTCCAGCGTTTCAACGAAACGCTAACCTAACCTGTAATTTCGATTTCTCTTCAAGATTCCACCACCCTTCTCTCATAGTCACAGTCCCTTCTTCTATCTCGCTATCTCTTCTTTCTTTTTACCTCCTTGGATCTTCTTTGCCGCACGATCTCTCTCTCTCTCTCTCTCTCTCTCTCTCTCTCTCTCTCTTTGCGTTTATCGTTTCTCTTTTCGCGTCGTTCTTTCTTCCATAGTCTTTTTCGCGTTGTATTCCGTGCGCGGTGCACTGAATTTAAAAACTTGCGTACACATACGGCAAAGACGATGACGAGGACGAGGACGAGGACGAGGACGAGGACGAGGACGAGGACGAGGACGAGGACGAGGACGAGGACGAGGACGAGGACGAGGACGAGGACGAGGACGAGGACGAGGACGAGGACGAGGACGAGGACGAGGACGAGGACGAGGACGAGGACGAGGACGAGGACAACGACAACGACAACGACAACGACGACGACGACGACGACGACGACGACGACGACGACGACGACGACGACGACAAAGACGACGGATGTGCGCAGAACCGGCTTGAACCGGCAAATAAAAGTCGGCGGCACCGATGGTAGGAGATAGATGCGCCGGCGGCTTCCACGTGCAGCCAAATCGATTTAGCCCTTGACGAGTCCTGTTACTCTTTGCTCTTCCTCTCGACTTCAATCGCTCCGCGTTTCTCTATGTACATTCGCGAAGATAAACGGGCCGGGGGAATTGCGCGATCTTCCGGTCGCGTTGGCACCGGGAAACTTCGAAAAGCGAATGATTTCGTTTATATCGCAATAGGGGAATCGAGTTATGAAACTCGTGTATTCCTATTCAGCCGCTTGCCATGTAAATTGTCTAATACAATTCGAAAGTATCGAATCGGCGCCTGCGTTGATTGCTTAATTTTTTTTTTTTTTTTTTTTATAATACTGCTTGCACAAAAAAACATACGTATGTACCCTTTTATTCACTCTTTTATTAGATAGATATAAATAAATAGGCATATAATAATATATTAAACATAATTTAATTTTTTATAATTATATAAAGATTTTTTTCAATAACTAGTACTTGAAAAAGCAACAAATCAATTTATATTACAAAATTGTCGAATTTTGCAAAGAAACTTATCGTCCAATAACAATTATTCTAGTGTCATGCACAATCGTGCGTTATGCGCCATAGGCTAAACAATTTTCGGCAATTTCATACGCAATTTGACGATATTACAAAGGATCGCGCGAGACGCAAAGCTTTGTGGAAAAAAAATTAAACGCTGTTGCTTTGATCGAACTATTCGGGCAGATTACCTCGAAGTTGTCACCGGCCTGTCGCACTTGAGAGGGTCATCTGGATATCATTGATTACAAGCGTAACAGTTTGTCTCGCTGAACGTGCGTCGCGTGTGTCACGCGTTGCGCGCGATTCCTATAACCCGTATAGAAGAGTTCGACAGCAGACGAATCAATATTTACGCGTTTCACGCGTTATACGCGCCAACGGCGTGCATGTATACGAATATTTCAACGGAGTGCGTAAACCAACAAGCTGGATAACTTCATCGCGATGACACTCGCGCGCTCTACGTCGATCATATTTCATTATGTCAGTTTTCCCTTTCGGTCTCCTCGTCATCTCACAGACTAGTTTTCATTGTTATCGACCATTTATGCGCGTATATCGAACATCCGTGGAAGTTATACCTCGCGGAGTTGGAGTTGCGGAGTTTCGAGTAGTACGAATCAACGTTTCTCAAACACGCGTATCTATTGCTCGAGGTCAACTATTATCTTATCGTACAAATTGATTGTACGAATGTTCGATCAAGTATGTGCACAAAAAATAGAATCTCAAGAGCTGAACAGAATGTAATGATAATAAATCTCTATCAAAATTATATTTTTATGTTTCGTTTGAAATTATTATCGATCTTCTCGTGCCCATAAAATATTAGTTTTTTGAAAAGTATACAGTATGTTGAAGTCTGCGATTTATTACGTATTAGAGATAAATGTAATTTTAATTTTATTGAAAATTGAGTGTTCCTCAAAACATGTAAACATAATAATAAATTGTGTGTAATTTTTTTTACAATGCAGTATTCTATTTAGCGGAAACGTCAACATTCTCGACGATTGCGCTCGAAATATTTTATAGCACGGATATACCAGGTATATAAATATGAAACCGGAATTTGCCCATAGATGGCTCTAGCTGTCAATGTAGTTACCGTCAAACCGCGTCATTGGCGCCATTTTCTTGTTTTGACATCTGATAAAGATTTTCAACTCGCAACAATACAAGTTTCATACAACAGCATAGTTTTTAATAGCGTTGAACATGTCGAATTTTGTGCCTGGAAACTACGATTTGCGGACAGCATTGATTTTCTGTTACCGTTTGAAGAAAACTGCTGCAGAATCGCATCGAATGCTTGTCGAAGCTTACGGTGAGCATGCTCTTCGTAAATCACAGTGCTTTGAGTGGTTTAAAAAATTCAAAAGTGGCGATTTTGACGTGAGAAACGAAGAACGTGGAAGACCACCGAAAAAGTTTGAAGACAGCGAATTGCAAACATCGTTGGATGAGGATGACGCTACCGACAACAAATGATCGATTTGAATCAAGCTTTGCGTGAAAAACGACCAGAATATCAAAAAAGGCAACGCAAAGTGATTTTGCTTCATGATAATGCACCATCACACACAGCAAAACCGGTCAAGGAAACGATTGAGGCGTTTAGTTGGAAAATACTTTCGCATGCGGCTTACTCATCAGACTTGGCTCCATCCGATTACTACTTATTTGCATCGATGGGACACGCACTTGCCGAGCGGCGCTTCACTTCTTACGAAAATGTACGAAAATGGCTCGATGACTGGTTTGCCTCAAAGGAGCAACAGTTTTTTTGGCGTGGCATCCACAAATTGTCAGAGAGATGGGAAAAATGTATAGCTAGCAATGGACAATACTTGGAATAAAATATTTTTTATCATTTTCATACAATAAACGTGTACTTTCTATACAAAAATTCCGGTTTCATATTTATATACCTGATACTCTACATTTTATATATGATTTACGTTGATTTCTCGTATGCAATATTTAATTGATTTTGTGTGTGTCATGATAATAAAAATAGTGATATATAAAAATAGTGATACTCTTACGATTATATATATTTTATTGAATCGATACATTGTTATACATGTTACGCGTGCGTAACAATCTGCTTTAAGCTTTGCTTGCTCCCTTTGCCATGGCGCAGCAGGTTTGAAACAACTATAAACAATGGCAACTATAAACATACATGAGTATGAGTATCGACGGCACTCGTCGATCATATTTAACTACGTCGACCCTCGTCACTGTTGCAACAAATTCTGGCCGTTGTTGACCGGCGGTCTGTTGGATCGGAGGATCGGCAACGTGCCCCGAGACATGTCAAGTCGTTTGATATGGCTATTTGTTTATTATTCACAAAATATCAAACAAGTCAGAAACCTAAGGTTTCCACAAACACTCATTTTGGAAACTTTAATTCATTTATATATTTTAAAATGTGAATATATCCCCGTAGGATGCAACATTATTTATTATAAATTTATGCAATTTTTCTATAAATATAAAAAATGTATAAATGCATTCCTTTTATAAATGGCGTTAATATTATTAATGCTCGTAAAAATTCAATAAATTGTTGCAGTAATAATAAATAATTGTTTGCATTTATGCACAGTTCATAAACTGTTATGAAAGTAATTTTGATAATTTAAAATTTTTATTTAATTATATACAGTAATAGAGATTATAACATAAACTCACATATACGATACAGTTATAACATTTTGTCAAATGCAATTAAAAAATAACTATTTATAAGGCATTTAATTAATATCTCAGCAGAACGTGGTTTGCTTTATTATTGCAACGACAATCTGTTAATTCCGTTCCATTTAAATTTCGTTGTTGGTAGCAAGTTTTAAATGAGTTCTTAAAGAAAACTTATCTCGCAAAATACGCGACAAATGACAAGACGCGCTGAAACAGAGTTCTCGGCGATAAGACCGTTTGTCGAGTAAAAGATAAATTCTAACCAAGGCGGTAATGCCGCCAATCAACGATACTATCGATCAATCATTGAGTTTGGGTAGTCATTAATTAAAAGCACGGAATTCGCACGAATGAACCGGCAATGAACATTTGACCGGTCGAGCAGCCTCGTGGAACATCATCCCGATCGGTTTGAAGTGATCCTCCACCCTTCGCTCCGACCTTCCCCTTCTATCTACAGACGGAGGGTCGTTCGAGGGCGGTTAGAAGGGTATCGGAAGGTAGAGGATGAAATTCACGTAGCATTACGCGGGTGTACCTCATGATGGTCACCCCCTCCCCCCTTGCCCCCTCTCTTCGGAGTAGAACGGTACGAAAACGTGGCGTCCGTCAGTCCTGCAATTTCGATGGCGGCTCACGGTCCTGTAATTTGATCAATTAACGCCGGCCGTGCTATACGGGGTAGCAGTGGCTAGATTGTGCAAGGATGATTACATCGGATGGACGTGGAATACCTGGCCGCCGCAGAATGATGCGGTTCTAACCAAACCGCGATTACGATCGGCGATCGCGGACTGACGATATTCCACGTTGAAAGTCTCGCGATTGATACTCTCGCGCGAAAGCCGGAGAGAATTATTGTTCGAGAGATTAAGCAAAGAATCATTGTGTGTCTCGTTATATTGTAGCTGTATGTATATACGAAGATGGTGGAGAATTGCGAGGGGAGACATAAACGGGATGCGAGGCGGGTGCGTCGAATCCGATTTGAGGGTTGCACGTTGCGCGCGTAGTAATTATTTAAGCGCGTTGCAGTGTAGGAAATCGGCGCGCCATGTATACGTGGAAATTGCATTTCGCAGCACGTCACGCGAGAATTCTTTACGTCGGGATATGTCAGTTTTGTTAGCGAAGCGGGTATTGTACTTGAAAGTGTACTCCGAATCCACGATCGACTAATGGATCGACTGATTCAGGAAATTTAGGTTCTGTAGTTTTAGCGAAAGATCATTGACACACATCATTTGTCGTATGCTTAAATCTTTATTTAGTAGATATCTATCAATGTCTTCAAAATTTTGCACATATTCAATACACGCAATTCGTAATCGCTTACATTGGTGCGCATACCATACATATATCATTATTGAACAATTAATTGTAATCATATATCACAGTAAAATTATTAAATTATACAATTACATACTTTATTTGACTAAAATAAATAAAATAATTAAATAATGAACTTTAATACATACTAAATACTATACTGGCCCAATCACAGCCATTCTATTCTTTAAAGGAATGATTTATGATTGGCCAATGTTTGTAGGCCAATATTTTGCGATGCTGCTTTATCGTCGTATTACAATCGGTTTTGTTGATTATTTGGCATTAGACAATGATAAACTCAAAATTTGAAACATTAGAGAAAGAGAGAAAATAATCTATTTTAATAATTATTTTAAAATAATTATTAATATATACATATACAGGGTGTCCCATTTTAAAGGACCCACTCAAATATCTCAGAAACACTGCGTTAAATCGAAAAATGTTTCAAACAAAAGTTGTGTGGCTTCAAGGGGGCCATAAGATGATGACAATGATTTGACCTTGGAAAATTATTTGAAGGTCATGTGAAGGTCAACTTTAAAATCTTAAATGGAAACCCCCATTTTGTATTTAGTATTCTTGTAGCTGACATCGAGAGCTTTCCAAAACACTATAATAAAGTATTTTTTCTCATTAAGTACTTTTTGAGTTATTTTATATTTTAATCTGACATATTTTGATATAAAAAATTAAATATCTCGTAAAATGTTTAGTCTTTGATAATCTTACCGTAATACTTTTATGTACAGAATAATGAGACAAATCAATTAGTATAAAAAAAAAAGAAAATTGTTTTTAAGAAAATTATTTACAATGTATTTTTTTAAACAATTATTTGTCTTTTTTTGGCACTAATTAATTTGTCTTATTATTCTGTACATAGAAGTATTACGATAAAATTATCGAAAACTGAATATTTTACGAGATATTTAATTTTTTATATCAAAATATGTCAGATTAAAATATAAAATAACTCAAAAAATACTTAATAAAAAAAGACTTTGTTATAGTGTTTTGGAAAGCTCTCAATGTCAGCTACAAGAGTACTAAATAAAAAATGGGGGTTTCCATTTAAGATTTTAAAGTTGACCTTCAAATGATTTTCCAAGGTCAAATAATTGTCACCATCTTATGGCCCCTTTGAAACCACACAACTTTTGTTTGAAACTTTTTTATGTTAGATTATTGTAAGTGCCTTAAAAATCGTGGCGACCGTTACGAGGACCACCCTGTATACGTACTTGATAATAAATATTTGAAATATGTATTAATTAGATCAATTAGGAATCTCTCGTCCGTTTATTTGAGAGCAATGAAATTTGAATTATATGTACGATAATCCAAGATTAGATGGAGCGTGATACACAAGAGAATGCAGGTGATCCGTAACATGTCCTGGTTTTGGTATTGCGCACGACGCGTTCGTTACTATCCTGTCGTTAGCAGAACCTATATGAACCGTCATTACAGAATGAAGTACTTGTTTAGCGGCTAGTTAACACATAATTATAACGCGCAGACGCATCGTAATAGTTTATTTATGGCAATGTTGTTTGTTACCCTCTTACGTATAAACCTACACGTACGCTTTCCATTCGCATCAATTAGCGATTCGCATAAATGGCTTTGCGCTTTGCCGGTCCACATACAATAATGTATGGCTGAAGGAAGTAACGCCTGCAATAAGTAATACCTGTAAATAGTCGAGAAATACACAAAATTATGTAATAGTAAAA
Organism: Polyergus mexicanus; assembly: GCF_030449975.1. Taxonomy (NCBI): domain Eukaryota; kingdom Metazoa; phylum Arthropoda; class Insecta; order Hymenoptera; family Formicidae; genus Polyergus; species Polyergus mexicanus. The sequence goes on along the minus strand of NW_027223340.1, from coordinate 917,152 downwards.
TAAAGAAAAATACAAGTTTTGATTTATTATTATTAAATATGTAATAATGACAAAAAAATTGTCTTACCTTAACTGTTTCTTTCCATTTACTTATCGTATTCGTCTATATATGTATATATATATATATATATATGTATGTTACATATATTTATATATATATTTATTACATATTGTTTACTTGTTTTAAATTTTTGTATGTCGATTAAATACGTTCTTTAATGTTTCACCCATTAAAATCTAAATAACACATCACCGATTGTATCATAAATATATTTCTAAAATATATTTTCTTGTTTCTGCTTTAGATTCCGTCGAATAGAAATTTTCGCTTTTTTCGAGCAATTTCCTTTATTTATTTATTTTTTTTTTTTTCCCCTCCTAAGATCGTGTGGTGTACCATGTTGGTTGTAATACTAACCAATACCGACAAGAATAACCGTACCTTTTGCACCGTGTTTCAACGTCGAAAGAATCGGTCCGAGCGCGCCGGCATGCGACGGAACGCCGTTAAATTATCGTTTACGATATTAGCCGCCGCTGCATTATCACTCGGCGTTTCTCGCGCTTCGTCGCACAGATCGAAAACCGATAACCGGTCTGGATAGAGGAAGGCGAGGAACTATTCATAGCGCCACGACGTCTAGCATCGCCGGATTAAAGGCCGTCTGCCTCCTCTTCCTAGCAGCTTACCGATCTCTTCGTGCGATTTTGTACCACCTCTTGCATTTAATGCATTCGAGCCTCTGCCATTGGCGCGTCTCAAGCGTCTCGATATTATAAAACCATTAACATGTCGGATAACGAGCCGCAAGAGCTCCCAGACGGCCGAATATTATCGTTCTTGTCATGTCTGTTTGCGTCCAACTGCTAGCGCGGATACTCTTGGAAATATTTATATCGTTGACATCTGAAATTCGTCACGAAGGGATCCGCCAGATTATTCCTTGATATTGTACGCAAAGGCGCAAGTTTTTGTTGTTGGTAGTCGTTCCAGCATTTTCAAGAATGAGATGTTATTGGTTTTGTCGATTTTCTTTGAGAAGAATAATATTGAAGCAGCTACTTCTCTCTTAGAATGAGCTATATAGATTGGGTTGTTTTTGCACAAGATTAATTGTCTTATAGATTATAATTGAAAGGAAGAAATATCTATCGTTGAATACGGAATAATACGGAAATGACGAAAAATCGCGGGAAATTATTATGAGGATAACGGAAAATACCGTAAGGTATTTAGGGGTAAAATATTAATAGAAAGTATATACTCTTTTACAGGGTTGGGAAGTAACGCGTTACTTGTAACGCCGTTACCGTTACAGTTACTTTTTTTCGGTAACTGTAACGGTAATGGCGTTACAAATTTTATTCGTAACGGAAAAAGTAACTTCGTTACATTTTTCGGTAACGAGTAACGAATTTAACAGTTACTTTTATCGTTACTTTTTTCAAATTTTTTGATTTATTTAAGATATTATTCTTGCTATTGTGCGTGATAAAATTTTTATCTTAACCGTAAAGCCGTAAGCAAATCGACCAATTAGCATTCTTAAAATGTTGTAAAAATGCTTGAATGTGATTGATCAACTTATGGCTCTTGCAGACCAGTGCGATGACGCGACGCGCGATATCCAATGAGAGCTTTATCTTTTCGGAAAAGCAGAGCTCTCATTTACTACCAGTTCTAAGTACCTTGCAACGAAAATTAGAAAATCTCAATAAATCTGACCTTATAGATTGCCATTCATTAGTTGAAGCTATTCAGCAAGGTTTAAATAAAAAGTAACTTATTAATTTGATTAATACATATGTTATTTAATTTTAAATAAGGATTTAATTGAAAAATATTATTTTATTTTAAACTATTGATTCAAAAGTATTAATTTCAATAAAACAAACAATGTCGCTTAATTTACTATATTTGATTTTAGATTTCTTACAATATTTGAAACAAAAGAATTAATAATAGCAGCATGTTTACATCCAAAATTTAAGTTAAACTGGTTAACCGGAGAAAAAAGAAAACGTGCTGAAAATTACTTGGAGGATTTATTGGGAATCCGATCAACTGAAAATTCTTCAAAAGCTGGAAAATCTGACGATCACGATGATTTTTTCATTTTTGAGCAAAAAACGGTGCAAAATGAATCTGAACAAGAAGAATTGCAACGGTTTTTAAAATCAAATAATTGTAATATAGACATGTTAAACGACTATCCAAAACTTAAAAAACTTTTTATTAAATATAATACAGCTCTACCAAGCAGTGCATCTGTAGAAAGAATGTTTAGCATCGGTGGCTCTGTATTAACACCACAAAGAGGGCATTTAAATGATGATACTATGGAGCAACAAATTTTATTAAAATTTAATAGAGAATTTCGATAAAATTTAATCATTTATTTTGTAATAAACCTTGAATGAAATCTTGCTTACAATTTTTTAAAAGTTTTTATTATGCAAAATAATTTATTAGTTTGTATTGTAAAAAAGTAACGGAAATTGTAACGACTCGTTACTTTTTAGTAACTGTAACGGTAACGAGTTACTTTTTAAAATTAGTAACGAGTAACGGTAACGAGTTACTTTTATAAAGTAACTTTCCCAACCCTGCTCTTTTATATACGCCTGAGATGTAAATCATCTTTTATTCACCTCTCGTAGCATGAACGATACGGTGGTGTGAGGCGCTATCTAAATTAAAAATACATAAGAATCTGTCTCGTGCGACTTGCTAGTGACTTTTTTTATTCCGCGAGAGCATCTTAATTACCAGCCGATCTTGCGAAAGCGACGAGAAGGATAGAAAATACCGACGAAGAAGGAGCAACTCGATAAACGCTGGCAGAAAGGAGCGAATGGACGAAAAGGACGTCGAGGGAAGGGAAAGGACGAAGGAGAGCGCGTCGTCGAGTAGGGCCTTTCCACGGAAGAAGGAAGCTTTTCCAAGGGGGTAGAAAAGGCTGGCGGTACTCGCGAGAAGTGGAACGCGCCGACAGTCTGCTACGGCTGCCATCAACCGAGGAAGTGGAGGTGTTAATTAACTGCTCGTTCCGTCGCCGTCAGGGACATTCGAGAGGGACTCGACTCGAGTTGGCCACTCCGCAGTCATTCCGCCGCTCGTTGAAACGCTCATAAGATATCTTGTTGATGATACACCGAGAGAAAAAGGGCGGAACAAAGTTTTTTAAAGCTAAGCTACCGACGAAGCGTATACGCGCGCACAGCTTCCGCCGTCGGCCCTTTCCACGCTTTGCCCTCGCGGAAAGTGTTCCCTCGAGGGAATGCGATGTAACGTACCTTGGGCTCGGGAAAATGCGATGCGGCTTTCCCCGCGAGTTGTTGGCGAACTCGAGCGTGCTGCGTTAAATTGGAGCGCGAACTACTTGCTCGGTCCATTTCATCATTTTTCACGTTGCACTTGAATAGGCCGTTCAAAGAGAGATATAACTGTATAAAAAGAAAAAAAATAATTCGTTTCACTTTTTTCAAAAATAAGACCATGATATCGACATGAATCTTATTATATATGTTATTATATAAATTAGAGAATAATTATTTACTATAGCGTACATATATTCTATAATAATTTTATATATATATATATATATATATATCAGGGTTGGGAAAGTTACTTTATAAAAGTAACTCGTTACCGTTACCGTTATTTTTTCTAAAAAGTAACTCGTTACCGTTACTCGTTACCAATTTTAAAAAGTAACTCGTTACCGTTACAGTTACTAAAAAGTAACGAGTCGTTACAATTTCCGTTACTTTTTTACAATACAAACTAATAAATTATTTTGCATAAGAAAAACTTTTAAAAAATTGTAAGCAAGATTTCATTCAAGGTTTATTACAAAATAAATGATTAAATTTTATCGAAATTCTTTATTAATTTTTAATAAAATTTGTTGCTCCATAGTATCATCATTTAAATGCCCTCTTTGTGATGTTAATACAGAGCCACCGATGCTAAACATTCTTTCTACAGATGCACTGCTTGGTAGAGCTGTATTATATTTAATAAAAAGTTTTTTAAGTTTTGGATAGTCGTTTAACATTTCTATATTACAATTATTTGATTTTAAAAACCGTTGCAATTCTTCTTGTTCAGATTCATTTTGCACCGTTTTTTGCTCAAAAATTAAAAAATTATCGTGATCGTCAGATTTCCCAGCTTTTGAAGAATTTTCAGTTGATCGGATTCCCAATAAATCCTCCAAGTAATTTTCAGCACGTTTTCTTTTTTCTCCGGTTAACCAGTTTAACTTAAATTTTGGATGTAAACATGCTGCTATTATTAATTCTTTTGTTTCAAATATTGTAAGAAATCTAAAATCAAATATAGTAAATTAAGCGACATTGTTTGTTTGATTGAAATTACTTTTGAATCAATAGTTTAAAATAAAATAATATTTTTCAATTAAATCCTTATTTAAAATTAAATAACATATGTATTAATCAAATTAATAAGTTACCTTTTATTTAAACCTTGCTGAATAGCTTCAACTATTGAATGGCAATCTATAAGGTCAGATTTATTGAGATTTTCTAATTTTCGTTGCAAGGTACTTAGAACTGGTAGTAAATGAGAGCTCTGCTTTTCCGAAAAGATAAAGCTCTCATTGGATATCGCGCGTCGCGTCATCGCACTGGTCTGCAAGAGCCATAAGTTGATCAATCACATTCAAGCATTTTTACAACATAATAAGAATGCTAATTGGTCGATTTGCTTACGGCTTTACGGTTAAGATAAAAATTTTATCACGCACAATAGCAAGAATAATATCTTAAATAAATCAAAAAATTTGAAAAAAGTAACGATAAAAGTAACTGTTAAATTCGTTACTCGTTACCGAAAAATGTAACGAAGTTACTTTTTCCGTTACAAATAAAATTTGTAACGCCATTACCGTTACAGTTACCGAAAAAAAGTAACTGTAACGGTAACGGCGTTACAAGTAACGCGTTACTTCCCAACCCTGATATATATATATATATATATATATATCTTTTTTATTTTCACTTGGATATTTCGAAACATAGAGCTTAGATTGACTTTTTATATAGCGACGAACATTTAACTTTTTATATTTTTGTTATAATAAGCAAAAAATAGAAAATGATACTAATATATAGTAAATGTCGTTCAACTTGCGAAATGAAATCGATAGTGTAATAACAATGGACGAAGCGTAAAGCCGGAATAGAGAAGGTCCGTTGAAACAATCAGAAGAGGATTGAGAGATAATCGTAGATTACCGTAGAACTACTGAACCGGCACAACGAATTGGTGCGTCCCCCGTATTTCATCTCTCCTGGTTTAATCGATCGTACACCTACGAGTTGGCCGAATAATTCCTGTCGCAAGCAGAATAGGTAAACCTGGAATTTATTACACGTCCGTTGCACCCCACTCACGAGAAGTCGGGAATCGGTTTCAGCCGTTCTCGAAACTGGCGCGATCATCCCACCAATGGTCAAATAACAAAATGAGAACTTTTAACCGGTGGTTGGCTGAAATGGGTTCTATCGGATCAATTTCTGCTTTATATCTTTTAACGTTAAAATTCTGCTTTTCTTTTAATAATTGCATTGATTTTATTATTTTTAACGTACAGAAATTTTGTATCTTTAACAAATAGTTTTTTAATATTTTCGACGCATTACTAATTGCATTTATACAACAGAAAGATAATTAAATGATTATTGACGACAATGATTTCAAAAACGAAAAACGTGATTTCTAATATGAATATAAAATAACGAAATATCATGCGAGTACGATATAATTAAAATTTGCATCGAATTTAAATTTACTAATTAAGGACGACCGAAACGCGCTTGATAGATGTACAATATATGTGAAGTTACGTATTAATTTACATTCCGAAGAGGCGCATTTCAAAGGGTTTGCATTCCCGGGAAAGCTCGTTGCAAATTAATTACATAATTGTAGAGAAATGATTTAGCGAGTTGCCTATGAAGAGAGACATGAGGAGTCAGTGGTTTCTGATTTTGTGGAACTCACGTATATAACAATCGATATCGCCTCGCACGAAAACTCAATAAGGATCGAGACTATCGCTTGGCACGTAATCGACAGTATTTGCACCAGAACTCATAGTTTCGTCTCCTTTCGCTAACGAACCGCCATAGCAGGAACCTCGACTGCAATCCTGACACCGTGAAACGGCGTTTCCTTGCGGCATCTTAAATACGTTGGAGCAGTCCTTTTGTTTCTCTTACTGATTAGTGATTTGACGATTGTGCCTTGAATACATCATCAGGAACGGATTTTGTTATCACATGTAGTAAATTTTCTAAACAACGAAAAACATTTCTATTTTACCATAAAACCCTGTCAATATTTTTCAATTTGTGTGCAATTTATATCCATATCATATGATTTAATTGTGCGTATATAACTTTTTGAAAGATATGGATATGCTAATATTTTTGGACAAGGCAATAAGAGAAGGCAAGAAGCGAGGTGTCATTAACGATCCAATACAAAGCCATAACTGAAGCGAATGCCACTTCTGCCGTTGTAGTGCATCCTTCGGCTTCTCGTGAAAGGGATGAGTGGGAATCGGTAAGAGATGAGAGAGACGAATAGGGAGGGGGAGAGAGAGAGAAACATACCGGTCCGCCACCCACAATTCCGCTTGCGGGCACTGTAATTTGCTGTATGCATGCATCCAGAGATGGATAGACACGGCCGGGCAGCCGAGCAGGTCCGGGAGATCTATGGATTTATGCAAATGCAGGCAGTTAGAGTCCCGAGCAGCCTCCGCCGTTGAATAATGCGTTGATAAGATAGGAGACCAGCGCTCATATGCCGCTACCTACCCTACCATCCGCCATTGATTTGTCACCCTTCTGCTCCGAGATCCACCTTCGCAATCTCTCCCGGACCGCTCCTGGGAACGTCCTTACCTTCTCGAAGAAGCTCCCGTGGATCTGTCCGTCGTGTTGGCTTATACCAGTGAGGATTAGCAATTCCGTATCAGATACTTGCATCTTGTGATGCATGGCTGGCGCGGCGCTTTTGACTTTTTGATAACGATGTTATCGGCTAAATGAATTTTTCAGAGAATCAAGTCTCTTTATGATTTTAATGATTATTATTTTCCTTTTGCATATTATTTCTATGCAGTATTATAGGATGGAAATGTGTTGCATTCTACATAGTGACATGATTGAAAATAGAATACACACACACATATACAATACATAGTAATTGGAAAATACCGATCCGCGTCTGATGTTATCATTAAAAGCTTCGATTTACTGTAATCTGCAAAATTTTTCAAACTTTACCTTTGCTAGATGAAAAATAAATCAATATAACTGCAACGATAAAAAGAAACTCGTTTGTAGCTTATCATTGATAAGATTTAATTCCTTTTTTGTGCTCTTCCATATTTTTCCTTTTCGACGTTTTTAAATATTTCTCTTTTTCTTTATGCTTTGCATTTTTCTCCAATTTCTTTTTAAATCCTATTAGCACTCTTGCTGTACTAAAGACATTTATAAATGTTTCCAATTTAATCAATATGCCAAATAAAATCTTATTAAGGATTAATTTGTATTAATTTTCATCAAATAGCCTTTGAGAAAGATACATTCTATCACAGAGTAATACGAAAGTGGAAATTTTATTAAATATAATTTTAAATAATACTCGAATTTTTTTGCTAATCGCACTTCAAAAAATATTTAATACAAATAAATTATTATATAGAGTAAGATTTTCAATCACCCTGATATTAATCCAAATATACGTTGTTTATATATGTCAGGTCTTACATTGTTTCCTAACACATAATGTTGCATTCCCATGACAAATCGAATTTTTGGAAAAATATAGGGGTTGATCGAAATAGAAATCAGAAAACGATAAGCGTGAACATTGTCTTTTTGTATATCTCCCCTTCCCCTTTTTTTATGAAATATTATTATTTTGAGTCACGTAAATTACGCTCTATACATATGTATGTGTATGTTAAGTAAACAATTTATTAATTTATTTTATAATTTTTTTTTTTTTTTTTTTTTTTTCAATAAAAATATTGTATAAACGTACACAAATTAGTGGTCAATAATGTATGTGTATATGTGTATATATAATAATTTTATTTTAAAGGTTGCTTTAAAATGAGCCTTTTAGGCATAGAAACATTTTCACTCTTCATAATCATCCATCATGATTATTGCGAAGCGTCAATTCATTATTTAAATGTGGCCAAGATTGTTCTCGCGTTGTGCGAAATTTGCGGAGTTTTTCCTCGTAGGAGATTCTAAGCTAAACTTTGAATGACCTGGTCGTAATTTGGCGGAGGGCGCAGAATATACGTCGTATGCATCGTACTTCAATTACGAAATCCACTACCGTAAGATGAAACAAGATTCTCGAGCTAAAGCTGCATCCACACTTGAGGACGGATAATATTAATTACTATTGACATAAGACAACCACGAATATTCGTGAAGTTTAAAAAATTCTCTGCACGCTAACACTCCTTCAGAAAACATAACTCGTTATATTATTATTAAAGTTAGATTTACTTTAAAAAAATTATTAGAGATAAATATTTAAAAAAAATTAAAAATTACTTTTTAACAACTTTTTGTACAACGATGCATGCGCTATGTCTAGTGTTTCAGTATGAACGCACGTTGGGTGGATAAAGGGTTTAAGCTAAGTGGCAAATAAAGGGTAGCGGCGAGATGCTGTTTGAGTGCTGTTCCGTTTTTCTTGGTACCCTCCTGCCTCGTCAAGGTGAAGAGGTCCTTCTATAGGTTTTCGGAAATGGAGGGTCGTTGCGAAAAGGATACTTCGCACGATGGAAGCGTTTCTACAGGGAACGATGTGATGGCGGGAAAGAAACGGATCGTATATGTATACATATATGTTCACGGAAAAAATAAAACGAAACTTCGCTCACCCTCTCATTCTCAATTGGCTTAGAGTATACCGGAAATTTGGACTCCCGTACAATTTCCGCGATATTTACAGGGTACTGGCCTAGTTGACTATTCGCGCAACTTATAATATCAGGTTCCGTTATACTTCCTACGCAACTGTATACTGAATTGTTAAGTTTCTAGAATTATTTTAATCTTTTTTTATATGTCTCTAATACGTTTCTGAAAAACTCTAATAATGAAAGAAAATTAATAAAAAGTATAAAGTAGAAGAAAAGGTTTTTTTATTTCTTAAATAAAAACACTGTAAAAGTTCGAAAAATATAAAAAATATAAAAAAAATTTTAATGTAAAAAAGCAGGCAAGATATAAATAAATCAAGAAAAGTATACATAGAAAAACGGAATTTGTATAATTATAAAAAATACTATTTCATAAAAAATATTTAATCTTTTTTTATGCAAAATATATACATATATATGTGAAACATACTCAATATATAATATTTAAAAAATAATATATTTTAACAATTAATAATTATTGTTTATTGTACTTGTCCATTATATTGTTCTCTTAATGAACAGCGCACAATTTACTCCAATTAAAAATATATCGTCAAAGTACAATTGTATTACTATAAATACAAGGCATGTTCCATACAGCAGTTAAACATTCGAGAAAAATTTCTAATCTCTTACAAACCAAAAAAAATTTTATATTTGTCTCATGTAATCATATCAGCATGTAAACATTTTCGGAAATATATAAACATGATCAATATTTTATTTATTTCCCGTTACGTCCGATTCCAATTTCGGGCTATTTCTACCATTGATCAGTTCTTCCCGCATTCCATTGCACGGGCCAACTTAATCCGCCCGTTAGGTTGCCCTCGAACTCTCCTTGTCTCACGGCGGAAGTTGCTCGCGGTCGGCGCTTTAACTTTCGAGTGGTGCATCCGGCGGTGCGCGCCGCTGCTTGCAGGCGATCGGGAAATGCAGGTCGGATAATTCGGCGCGATTGGCCCTCGTAAAGCCGGGTCTGCTCGGATCCAATTAACGGCGGTGGTTTGTTGCCGGGCGTACAGTTGATTGAACTGGCCGAGTCGGCCGAGGACATCCGTCCTTCCCCGTACACACCCCCCCGTGCCCTCTTTACGATATATACTTTACGTGTGCCGGTTGGCCGTACGTACTTAACCGGCAAGAGCCGTAAAGTACTCGAAAACTAGGAGAGTGCGAGGTCACGAGTTCTCTCTCGTGATTATCTTTCCCTCTTCTTCCTAACATCTTCCTTCTCCGGCTTCTTTCAATCCTTCCCCTCTTCGGGGTTAAAACCAATCCACCTTCGGTAAGACGTTAATTCTGTCTCGTTGTCGGTAGGATAGTTTCGATTCCGCCATGTGTCTGATTGCGTGCTCTCTACATCGACTTCAGTAGATAGTTCCTAATGGATGGCTCTTGTTCTTTTTTTTACATGTAATTCTAATAGAAACGTTTTGGTAAGATTGATATTAATTATTGCAATAATTTTTTATTGCGATATAATAAAATGCCTAATAATATGTATTTGTTCAACATCTATATGGACGTTTTAAAATGTTTAAATGACACGTGAAATATCAGAATAGTCGATAGCATCAGGAAAATATGTTGTTGATTGAGAGAATGGTTTAATAATTCTGAAATTTGCTAAAAGTATTGATAAAAAGATGAGACGAGTATGGCGGGAGTTAACTTTAACGGAAAAAAGAAGTCGAGTATCTCTTAGTTTCGTTGAGCTGCTCGGAGTTTTCAAAGTTGCGTCAGATATAGACAAGATAGAAAAGAATATAGCGAACAACATGAACACGACAACGATATTGAAAATATCTGGCTGAATTGGAAATCGATATACGAACGTAGGATGGATGGAGACGATAGCATTTCCGCGTTTCGAGATTTAAATCACATATTTCGTCAAAAGTATCGGTCGCGATGAGAACGCGGCGAGGAGTAAAGGACTATCGGAAACGGATTCTAGCTCTCTTCGTCTTTCGTCTTAAAATAATCGCTGCTCCATAATGCATGAGACGAAAATGCTAAAATTTCTTCCGTTCCTCGGCAATCATTTTTCGTCTACGGTCTGCGCGACGTATAGGTGAATATCAATCCGGTGGTACTCATGTGACCTCACCTTTACGATCGAATGTGTCATTCTATTCTGCATTATTCGTACAATGCGACAATTTACATGAAAAAATTCGCGCCGTTTGTGGAATTAAGTGCGACATAATTTTTAAATAGAAATTTTTGATCTTTTGACAAAAATGTGAAAAAATTTATAACAGTGACATCTAGTTTGTTCAGTGTTAACAGATTCTGACTAAACCTTAAACTCGTTGAATTTATTGCAAAATTGAAATGAAAAGAGAGTGTATTTAAACAGCAAGTAACTGCTGAAGTGAGTTTATTCTATCCTATTATGTGACTACTTTTTTTTATTCAATTGTTCATTTTAAATTTAGCTTGATTCTGTATCTCTCTTTCTAGAGCGAGTGTAAACACTATTACAATGTAGAACGTTCAAATTTATTCTATTTTCTTTTTCGTCGACATTGCCATTACTCTCTTACAGCATCTGTATCTTATTGTTAACTATTTCTATTCGTTTGCTCTTAAAACGGTAGATTTTAACGAAGACCTCTTTTATTTTTTTTTCTCGAACAATTTTTTAATCGTCCCGCTTCGACATTTTTCTGCTAGAAATATTCTTCTGGTTTTATTTTCTTCTTTTTATCTTTTAAAATAGCTTGAAATACGCTTTCTTTGATTTCACAGTCCTTGCAGGTCACAAGTCGTTAACCAGTGTCGGCGACTAATCATGATGTATCTAATTGCGTTGGTCAGCAATCGGATAAGCGCCTTACGGTAATGCGCTTACCAAGTGAAATTTCGACACAGCCTACGGCGCGACCATGATAGAAATTATAGCGCTGTGCTTGCCAAACAGGTGGCCATGTATGAAAGCGACCGCAATCATTGGAAATGCAACGACGTACAGGTGAAAATCTTCTTGCGAAGGGATTAGAAACGAGGACAGTGTCTTTTCTACATATGCGATTGCATTTAATAAAGATGATAATTGTGCAAATTTTTTAACGCATTGTTTCATGTTTTCATCAAATCATTTTTTGCAATGATAAATTACACTGTCGACATCTGTATAGAACGGATACATGTGAAATGGAAAACATGTTTTAAATTTTCTTGTATTCTTTTCATTTTCTTACGAAACTGTTATTACGTAAACTTGTAAAAGAATAAGCAACCAGCAGTTTGGTAAGTTTTACGAAATATGATGCAATGTATTAAGTGTACAACTTTGCTTCCGCCGTTTTTTTTCCGAAATTCGAGGCTTTATTGTAAAAAAACTGGTTATACATTTATGATTCAAAGTATTGTCCACTCCCAATAATCGTGCCAATTCTTTTTGACTTTGACTCGAGTCTTCATTAAGTAATGCCTCCAATTCTGCATCTTCGAAAACCTTCTCTCTTCCACCGCTATGCCGCGCTTCGACGTGAAAATCACCGTTTTTGAAGCGTTCAAACCACTCACGACACGTTCTTTCGTTAATAGCGGCTTCATCATAAGTATTTGAGAGCATTCGATGAGCCTCAGCCGCAGATTTCTTCATATTGAAGCAGAAAATTAAAACCTCCCGCAAATGACGAGAATTTGGCTCGTAATCTGACATTTTCAATGGAGAATAACTTTATGATGCAGACACAAATCGACTAAAGTTTCTATGGGGTTATGTTGACAGATGCCCAAGTTTATTGCATGACGTCTATGATCTATTTATTTCGACCACTACTTACCGCTAGAGCCATCTATAGGAAAACGGCGGAAGCAAAGTTGTACACCTAATAAATAATTAGAATAACATCGATGGTTAATTAAATTTGTAATTATTATTACTAACTGTGTATTAATTCTGTTAAATTAATGTGCAGAAATTTTTAAAATATTTATTGAAATAATAATAAGCATTATTCAGTTTTACGGTAAAGTGTTTCGTATTATTCGTATATAATATTAACGTATTAATTAAATGTTTTAAATCGAGAGAGAGAGAGAGAGAGAGAAAGAGAACTTTAAAAGATATATGTTTTAATAACTTTAATTAGAGTAAATGAAATTAATTAATAAAATCAATAAAATTTTATTAGTTATAAAATTATTATTAAATGTACGTACATTATACATATATTAATATTAGATCGTACATACATATTGCTGCGTCTCTTCAAGTCATATTTAGGATATCAAGCAAGTACGCACATATGCAAATATGAAGTGCTTTACAGTAGTCTGTAGAAGCAAACTGCACATTCGCATAACTACGGTTTGTGTGTTACGCGCATATAGATTGGTAGAAGAAACGCTCCGTTCGCTCTATTACCAAACTATGTTTTAATTGTATGTCCTTGTAGTTATAGTCTCCGGATTTCTATCTCGGATATTGAAAGTACAGGATTGCCCGCAACCAGAATTGCATGCAATTGCAATTGCAGTTCGAAACAGAATCTAGATAATCATAAACTGGTTAAAATTATTATTGATTTTGAAACATCTCGTCTAACAAAAGGCAGCATTCAACCACAATTATCTCGTCGAAATTTATTATGCACGCGATATTTCAATTGCTGATAATAATCCAAATAAAAGACTGAAACGTATAACTCTGATCAATTAATAAATCACATTGAAAGAAAAAGAATTAACCTGCGTTTTGATTACCGCGTTTGGCTCTCAATTAGCTTGTTTCCCCTATTTATGGATATTCAATATCAGAGACTGCACAATTCCGTTTTTGTATTATAATTGTAAGAGTTAACTAATACAGGTATCAAAAGCACAAATAAATGAATTGTGGGAGTCTATATTACAATGCTTTTCCTTTAATTGGCACGCAAATAATATGTTGGTTAGGTTAGGTTGAATGAGATTCACCAGGTAAATTATAATTTTGAATATACTTTTTCTCGATACAATCATGCACATGTAAATGCGGGTTTCATTATCTTCTTTCTTTCGCATGGCGAATTATAACAGGTGGAATATAATTTCGCAAAATATCCCCATCTCTCGCGAATTGACATTCGAGAGATGGATGTTGGACTGTGTACTTATTTCCGAATTTGTATTTGCTCGCGGTTTAACTACTCAGAGAAGTCAAAAGGGAGCATTTAATCCCATCGCTATGATACATTCGTCGTGTCAGTTCTGTTTATAAAGCTCAACTTGTGTGAAACACTCTCGCCGATGGCATTGGAACTTTGCGACGTAGAATTGTGCGCTTCATCTACTCTATGTGACTTACGTATTCATATTTATAATGAATGTCATGTGTAACTTGATTGTACGCTGTCCCTTTATAACGCGTTACTGCGATTTGTATTAGATAGAGGTTTCAGTTGTATCATGCGTTGTTGCTAATAGTTTCTTCTCTGGCTTATGCAATATGTATAATGAAATATTTCAAACTCCTATTAGTATAATTTAAAACTTACATTTATGTATTATAATGAATAATTTACGGGTAACGCAAGATTATTTTTTATTTCGATTATATTATCAAATAATATTAATATCAAAGCACATCATATTGTTGTTTGTCACAGTATATTAGAAGTATTTGTTTGTTTATTTTATCAAAAATGTTATCATATTTGTATCTATTAATATATACAGTCACAGTAATTATAATTATTTAAAATATACTGACAATAATATATAATTTCGAATTTCAGTAGGATTTATGTCAGATTATTATTCATCGAACCGACAGAGATCGTTTTGTTATACTTCGAAAATATTTCTTTTGATAAAAGTTTTCAGAGATCGAAAAAGCGGTTTATAGCGAAAACTTCAATACGCCGTTGCCAACAGATTCTGGAATCGCGACTCGGCAACGTTACCGATCATGGATTATATGCGAAATGCGCACGTACACCTATTCATTGATATATATATATACAGGGTGGTCCTCGTAACGGTCGCCACGATTTTTAAGGCACTTACAATAATCTGACAAAAAAGTTTCAAACAAAAGTTGTGTGGCTTCAAGGGGGCCATAAGATGGTGACAATGATTTGACCTCGAAAAATCATTTGATCACGTGAAGGTCAACTTTAAAATCTTAAATGGAAACCCCCATTTTTTATTTAGTATTCTTGTAGCTGACATCGAGAGCTTTCCAAAACACTATAATAAAGTATTTTTTTATTAAGTACTTTTTGAGTTATTTTATATTTTAATCTGACATATTTTGATATAAAAAATTAAATATCTCGTAAAATATTTAGTTTTTGATAATCTTACCGTAATACTTCTATGTACAGAATAATGAGACAAATCAATTAGTATAAAAAAAAAATTGTTTTTAAGAAAATTATTTACAATGTATTTTTTTAAACAATTATTTGTTTTTTTTGGCACTAATTAATTTGTCTTATTATTCTATACATAGAAGTATTACGGTAAAATTATCGAAAACTGAATATTTTACGAAATATTTTATTTTTTATATCAAAATATGTCAGATTAAAATATAAAATAACTCAAAAAGTACTTAATGAGAAAAAATACTTTATTATAGTGTTTTGAAAAGCTCTCGATGTCAGCTACAAGAATACTAAATAAAAAATAGGGGTTTCCGTTTAAGATCTTAAAGTTGACCTTCACGTGACCTTCAAATGATTTCCCAAGGTCAAATCATTGTCACCATCTTATGGCCCCCTTGAAGCCACGCAACTTTTGTTTGAAACTTTTTTATGTCAGATTATTGTAAGTGCCTTAAAAATCGTGGCGACCATTACGAGGACCATCCTGTATATATATAGATGCGCATGTACAATATATTCCTTACACAAGATTTGCATACCATATGACAGAGTATACAAGCTATATGAGTTCTTTCATATTATCTACGTACATTTTATCTACATATGTACCGCTATTGCATATATGAAAGTGTAAACGTGTCTACCGACATAAACTGCATCAAGTTTTAAACTACGATGTACGCATTGTCGACTTGTCGCTGTGCACGCGAGAAACGTTTTTCTACGTATCCTCCATGCTTCTTTCTTCTCTGGCAGAGTTTCATGCCTACGTTTCTTTTATCTACGATACACTGTATCATAAACAACCGTGCGTGCAACGGCAAACGTTCATGCCTCATGTGAGGTAACATGCACAAAGTGAACGAATCGTAATCCGCTCGCAAAGTTCGTTCAAATTCATCGTAATTTGTCCGCATTCATGATTCCATCCATATCCATCTCCCAATACTCGATATTTTTTCATCTCGCTTGTATTACACATGCAAATTGGCATACTGGCAAAATTATGCAAAACATTGCACGCATAACAGGATCGTGCTGATTTGGAACAGTTTGTTAAAGGATGTCTAATCGAAACGTATGCAAATTGGTGAGGGCGTCGCGTGTCTAGCACTTCATATAAGTACTTTCTTCCATTTGGCCTTGCGAGGCTTTCGCTTTACAATCGCGGACGGGTAGTTTTAACTGGACTTTTAATGCCTACGCTTTCCAACCATTGTATTCATAATGTGTGAAAAAATTGCCGAATGCATAATTTAATGAAATACTTACATAATCTTTTTTTTAAATTAAAAAAGGATAAAGGAATAAAAATGAGATAAATAGTCAATGAATTAAATGGATTTTTTTTTTAACTAAAAGAAGCAAATTTAATTAATTAATTAAATGTAAAAACATAATATAATGTCTTGAAAAAAAGATATATTAATCATATCAATTAAAAAGTAATCAAAAGATATTGTAAGTTTAAAAAAAGTTTTGATTAAACCTTTTAAAAATTGCATTTTGTCATCACTAATTAATTTAAAACTATTCTGTTATGTGTATATATATATATATATATATATATATATATATATATATTACGCTTTCAGTATTGCAAAACAGAGAGATTTTTCTTAAATCTCTCAGACATTTAAAATAGATATTGTATATCTGTATATCTCGATACGTCTACATCTCATATCGCTTCAAGTGGTATCGAAATCGCATGCGGAAAGAGGGTGTCTTGCGAAGAAGAAATACGTCACGTCACATGGCCGATAGAAACGCGTTTCTTCGTCGGTCTTGCTCTCGGTGCACGTCTCTTCGGATAAGCGCGAGTCGCGAGGATTCGCAACGATTTCTTCGCGCTCGGCCGTCCTTGATTTTAAGCCATCCCGCCACATTATCGTTATCATTCTCAATTTGAAACGTCGTGCCGTGGCTGTCTCTCCGCGGAAAGACGCTGTTTTTTTTTCTCTCACGGTACGGAGGAGCGAATCAAACGGCGCCTCTGGGTATCGATCGGGGACAGCAGCTTCTTCAACTTCCGGTTGTCACGACGATGTGCCGTCGGTCGGGGCAAGAGAGGGACGACAAAAAGGAAAAACGCGGTGGAAAGGGGAGTTGAAGCGAGAGTCGAAGGGCTAAGAGAGCGTAAATGTGGGTAAGCAAGAAGAAAAGAAACGATCGCGGGGCAAGCGGGCACGTTTTGCCAAATCCTCTCTCCCCCTAGTTCTATCGTGCCACCCCTGACGACCACATCCACCAACTTCTCACGTCCGTGCAACCCCTTTTAGCACTCGCGGCGATCACGCCACTTCCATCTCGAGGGGCGAACGTGTACTCGCAACACCGTTACAGCGGTATATAAGTTTTGAGGTTTATATCGGTTTATGTTGTGGATTAAGGCTTTCCTGGCGCTGCGACGTGGCCACTTTCCTTGTCGCTTTCATTGTCGTGCTTTCGAGCACATAATTTTCCGATGTGGTCCGCTTCGCTCGCCGTCACCAGTTCCCGAACGCCGGCGTCTGCAGTAAAACGTGCACGTTAAATTAGTTACTTTAACGCGAACGAGAGTTTCTCGCGCACAAATCCCGCTGGGAACCATTCCATCAATATAAATTTTAGTAAAATGTACGTCGCCAGAGGAATGCCGACTTTTCTCATTTGTACAATAGAATCGTGTATAATGGATAATTTAACTTGACGACTGCGGTATTCTGCGTAGTTCTCGAAGATATTACTGTAAATCTCTTTATGGTTAAATTATAATAACTAAAACATATTTTGAGAATAATTAATGAGATTACTTTTTTTTTGTTTACGAGCTGAGATACTTGATCAACAAAATAAATTATGCAAACAAGAAAGCTTAGGTTTTATAAAACAATTATACATATAAATTAATTCAATAAATTATATCAATAAATTCTATTTTGAATGAGTATACGCTCTTGTAAAACGAGCTGATTGTTCCTATAAATGTAATCAATTTATCAATGTATCAATTTATAATATTTTTAAATATTAAAAACATATTGAATGGAAAGAAGATAAAGTTTCTTCCACGCAATTTATAAAACCGCGCGATATTTAATTACATTTTATTATAGAAGAAGACGGCAGTTAAACTGGGACAAACTTGACTTGAGAGATTCTGACCTCCTGATTAAATTCAGTGTTATACAGGGTGACCCATTTTAACTTAGGCAGCCAAATAACTCGAAAAATAAGCACACTACGAAAAAATGTTTAGAATCAAAATTTTGTCATTTCGAGGGGGACGTACAATGACGTTAAAATGAGCCCCCCCACCCCTTCCCCTGGGCGGTGAGGGGGGGCAAGTTTGAAATCTTAAATGGGAACCCCTATTTTTTATTGCATATTCGGAATCTTTGGCTAAAAACACATACAATTTGTCTGAAACATTTTTCTCGATTCATGATAGATGGCGCTGTAATCGACGAAATTCAATTTCTTCGATTTCTCTTACTGAGAACCCATGCTTACGATTCTGCAATAAATTAACAATAAAAATACCACGTTTTCATTGTTAATACTCGAAATTAGTCTTAAAACAAACTTCTCATTATTTTTTATTACTCATTAATTACTTCTCAAGAAACTGCTTTTAGCGAATCGCTTCGCATAAGTACGGGCAGTAAGTCTGTAATTTCTACCACATTCGCCAAAGGTTATAAGAATATCGACTACTTCTGTAGGCGTATAATTTGCCATTTTACCAGAATTTTATCAGAGTACAAATGTTAAAAAAATACATAAACACTTGTGACTTTGGCACTAAATGGACAAAATTTTGGAGGGATACTTAGAGGAACTCCATCAGATGGAAAGTCCAAAATGTCTCGGTACTTTGCACCATTCAAGTTGCCTAAAGGGCAGGTTACGCTAAAAGCAGTTTCTTGAGAAGTAATTAATGAGTAATAAAAAATAATGAGAAGTTTGTTTTAAGACTAATTTCGAGTATTAACAATGAAAACGTGGTATTTTTATTGTTAATTTATTGCAGAATCGTAAGCATGGGTTCTCAGTAAGAGAAATCGAAGAAATTGAATTTCGTCGATTACAGCGCCATCTATCATGAATCGAGAAAAATGTTTCAGACAAATTGTATGTGTTTTTAGCCAAAGATTCCGAATATGCAATAAAAAATAGGGGTTCCCATTTAAGATTTCAAACTTGCCCCCCCTCACCGCCCAGGGGAAAAGGTGGGGGGGCTCATTTTAACGTCATTGTACGTCCCCCTCGAAATGACAAAATTTTGATTCTAAACATTTTTTCGTAGTGTGCTTATTTTTCGAGTTATTTGGCTGCCTAAGTTAAAATGGGTCACCCTGTATAGATTCGGACAAATAAATTCCTCTGAAATCTAAACCGACTCTTCACATAGTTTTCCTCTTCTTTTGTCGTGCCATCTCTTCTTCGTTCGGTTAGGTTTTCTCATTTTCTCTGTTTTCGGCCCTGAGAAACACAAGTTTCCTATAACTTTTCCAATAATCGAAAATGTTTCTAGTAGCAAAGTCCAGTATGGACTTCTGTCGATACACATTTCTGGAAATTTGCAAATTACGTACGAATTGATTTCTCTTTTACAAAAGCGTTTAAGATGTATATATTATACAATTCTATTATATATTTATATATCTTATCATCATATTATATATTTAAATATCTTATTATCATATTATATATTTAGATATTAAGTGTACAACTTTGCTTCCGCCGTTTTTTTCCGAAATTCGAGGCTTTATTGTAAAAAACTGGTTATATGTCTTTGAGGCGTTTTGAAATTGCTTGTTGAGTCACTCCCAATGATCGTGCCAATTCTTTTTGACTTTGACTCGAGTCTTCATTAAGTAATGCCTCCAATTCTGCATCTTCGAAAACCTTCTCTCTTCCACCGCTATGCCGCGCTTCGACGTGAAAATCACCGTTCTTGAAGCGTTCAAACCACTCACGACACGTTCTTTCGCTAATAGCGGCTTCACCATAAGTATTTGAGAGCATTCGATGAGCCTCAGCCGCAGATTTCTTCATATTGAAGCAGAAAATTAAAACCTCCCGCAAATGACGAGAATTTGACTCGTAAACTGACATTTTCAATCGAGAATAACTTTATGATGCAGACACAAATCGACTAATGTTTCTATAGGGTTATGTTGACAGATGCCCAAGTTTATTGCACGACGTCTATGATCTATTTATTTCGACCACTACTTACCGCTAGAGCCATCTATAGGAAAACGGCGGAAGCAAAGTTGTACACCTAATATTTTATCATCATATTATATATGGTATATATCTTATCATCATCGTTAAATCTTGGGATAATAAAAATATTTAATAGAAGAAGAATCTATTCTACGATAAATTATGTTAAAATTTAATGACATTAAATTAATTATTTAAACAATTAATTATATCAAGCAATTAATTAATAGTAAAAAGATATCAGTGCGAAATATACAAATAAAACAGAATTTACACTGTAACATTATACAGTGCATGTATTAAAAAAGCATAAATCACAAGGCGTAAATCACAAAGGCCTTTGCAAGAATATTTTAACATTTTTTTCTCGTGGTAGAGATCTGCGAAATAATTCGTACAAAACAAAAACGTTACCTCGTCTGCCGATTTTCGCTCCGACTTTTTTCCTTTTTCCTTCCCTAGGCTTAAAATGACGCACAACACTCTTTGATTTCTCGTCCGACACGTTTAACATTCTTTCCACTTTCTCCGTTCCTTTCTTCTTTTCGCTATCTCGCTCGGCGATAACCAGCGCCGCCTTTTCACATAACGACGGACGAGTAAAACAATCATTAATCTGATCTACTTCCCTCTTTCGCGTTTGTCTCTTCCGTTCGCTTTGCGGGTGCGCAGGAACGGACATTAATTATCGGAAAAAGGTGCAGGCAAAAACGTTGAGCTCATGCGAGCTCGCACATCTCGCTGCGGCGAGCTCGAAAGTCCGGAGTGGAGCGGGAAAAACCTGCTTCTCCGACAGTCATTTGAAAAATCCTCTCTCCATGTATATGTTCAAGCTCGATCGATCGTACGATTGAACAATAATCTCGAGCCGTGTAAATGTACGCGTACATGTACCGTAGAGCGCGCCAAGATAAATGTACACGCGAGCGTGCAATCATTCCGTCGATAGGCATTCTATTAATTTTAATTTGCGAGCGAAATCCGCGAATCTGCGTGCGGCGCTATCGTTTCATTGGAATTCTCCGGATCGCCAGCTGCGAGAAAATATTTAATTCGTTTTACGCGTACATATACATACACACAATAGGATGCGGAGTGCAACGTATACAAGCGATATCGAATTCCAGCAGCGCGGCAGATCCGGAGGAAGATCTATCTATTTTTACACGGGGCGAGCGAAACCCGTGCCTGTTTTCCTCGCATTCCCAACTACCCCCGTTTCTCTCCTTCCCCTCCCCCCCACCCCGCTTTCACCCCCTTTTTTCCCAGCCCTTCGTAGCAACGCGGAGATGCATCGCGATTGGCGCTCGTTTTTTACAGATATCTTAGACTCGATAACGGAAAACCTTGTTACACTCTCAACGTTCGACCGTATATCCAGTTCCCATTTCTCTGCTCCACAACTTATAGACGTGTCACCGGGAGGGAGGGAAGGTGGGGGGAAGGGGGGGCTAACGACAATTCTCGTATTCTTTGCTCGGTTCGACAATGCGTCCTCCGCACTTATTCAAGCTTTTCTGATCGATTTTCGTTGAAATCGCATAAAAGCAGCTTCGCAAATTCGTCGTAGACGAGCGAACGACACGATGGATTTTTCGACAAGCTTTAGTACATGGTTCCGATCGTCGTACGTATAAATTAATTACGCCTCGCGTAATTTTTGACGAATATGAAATGTGTGGGGTTTGCAAGATATAGTTTCACTGTATGAAGCATTTTATTATATTGAATATTATACACGTGAGAGAAATTCTACGCGTTACATAAACGAATTATTAAATAATTTAAGCTACAAATGTATGCAATTGCTAACAATTAGATATTTAATTATAATAATTAAATATTTTATTGTATATTTTATTTACACATATATATATTGTATATATTTGTTTAAAATATTTGCACATCAACGAATTTGTACGAGTTTCTTGCATAATTTTGTGTAATAAACTTTCTTCCTTTGCTATAGATTATCCGCAATGCAGAAAATTGGTCTTATATCCTATCATATTATTAAGTTTGGATAAATTTTGAAGTAATGTATCATCTACATAATTAATAATTGCTGCAGATAAAATATTATCTAATAGTGCGTGTTATATTATTTATTTTTTGTTCTTTCCTATAGTATTTATATCTATTTGTCATATAAAAGAGCGCATTGGATTGAGACGAATATGTTTTGTCCCAAACTTATATTTATTCAACACATAATTTTAAATAGCCACGTCGAGACAAGATAATCTGTAAAACAAAACTAGCATCGAGACTATCGCTTTTCCGATCCTCAAGCGTGAAATATTCGCGAATTTTACCGATCGCACTTACTGGCGCGGCGCGACGCCGAAGGTGCTTGAGCTGTGAACGGCGCTCAACTTTTAAATTATTACTCAGTTACCGGGGTTTTATTGCGCTAATAATAAAAATGCGAGCGATATCACAGCCAACCCGCCGGCCTTTCCACCACCTCGCTCTCCGCGCACAATTCCCCCATGTGCGGGTGACGTTTTATTGTAGCTGGGAAATATGGTCATCACTTATACTGCGAGCTTTAGCGTGTCGCCCACATCGACCGATATCTTTAATGCTTGTGATACTGAAATACGTACAAGGCCAGTGTGCAAAATGAGATTTCGTTGCATTGCGATTTTGTATGATAAAGGATCGTTAGCGTTTCTCTTTGTATTCTCTATTTACCGTTTTCTCATTACACAATATTTTACACATTAACATTGTCATGAAGAAACGTTATGGGTCCTTTCATGCGGAATATGGGAAAATGAAGAAATTGTAATGTGTGCACGGAAGAACAATTCTCAACGTTTTGCCAGTGGCAATAACTTTATAGTAACAATTGCAGTGGTTAATGAGAATGTACTATGTCTCTTTGTTTAAATAGCGATTAAATTATAAAAGGATATTATCAAAATGCTACAGTTTTTCTCTCTCTTATATTTGAAAAATTTCTTATACTTTGGCATATATGGTGGTTAAAATAAAAATTAGCAAGCCAACATGTATAACTAATAACGCGAAAAGTATAACAATAAAAATATAATAATATTTTTTCTTCGTTCTTTTATATTTCTTTCTATTTAATGCTTTAATGTATTAATATTTATTCAATGTATTTATCTAAAATAAAAAAGATAATATAATATATAAAATTCCTCTTTATAGTACATAGATGAGTTTGAAAACTGTAATTTAAATGCATCATATCGTAAACTTACTGATTGACTATCAGGATCGTGTCAGGCCTTTCAAATATTTCTCAATACAAAGCAGCTCACTTGCGCTAAACACACAATCTATAAAACAATGCGTTTGTGAATCGTTAACAATCATCTTTTGTCTTAATGTATTATCAATTACTGTGTACACACATATAGAATGATAATTCTTGTCACAAATATATCTTACATTTGATTACAGATAAATAAAATATAGCACGAAAGCAATGATGAATAATTAGGATGTATACATAGTTTGCAGTGCAAAATTTATTTTCAGCTGCCTTTCAAACAGGCAGGAAGTGTAAAAAATATACAATTTTGTTAACTTTAATATTATATATTGAAGTGAATATAATATAATATATTACAATGAAAATTATATTACGTATTATGATTTTAATTGTTTAAAATTGCAAAATAATTTTTGCAATTATTGATACAATAAGTTACAAAATGTTGATATATTTATTTAATAATGCATTAACTTAAATATAATATGTATATTTGTATTGTGCTAGAGTATATTAACAGTAATAACTTAAAGTATATTAACTATATTTATTTTTCTGCAATATATATCATAAATATTACCAGGGTTGGGAAAGTTACTTTATAAAAGTAACTCGTTACCGTTACCGTTATTTTTTCTAAAAAGTAACTCGTTACCGTTACTCGTTACCAATTTTAAAAAGTAACTCGTTACCGTTACAGTTACTAAAAAGTAACGAGTCGTTACAATTTCCGTTACTTTTTTACAATACAAACTAATAAATTATTTTGCATAAGAAAAACTTTTAAAAAATTGTAAGCAAGATTTCATTCAAGGTTTATTACAAAATAAATGATTAAATTTTATCGAAATTCTTTATTAATTTTTAATAAAATTCGTTGCTCCATAGTATTATCATTTAAATGCTCTCTTTGTGGTGTTAATACAGAGCCACCGATGCTAAACATTCTTTCTACAGATGCACTGCTTGGTAGAGCTGTATTATATTTAATAAAAAGTTTTTTAAGTTTTGGATAGTCGTTTAACATTTCTATATTACAATTATTTGATTTTAAAAACCGTTGCAATTCTTCTTGTTCAGATTCATTTTGCACCGTTTTTTGCTCAAAAATGAAAAAATCATCGTGATCGTCAGATTTTCCAGCTTTTGAAGAATTTTCAGTTGATCGGATTCCCAATAAATCCTCCAAGTAATTTTCAGCACGTTTTCTTTTTTCTCCGGTTAACCAGTTTAACTTAAATTTTGGATGTAAACATGCTGCTATTATTAATTCTTTTGTTTCAAATATTGTAAGAAATCTAAAATCAAATATAGTAAATTAAGCGACATTGTTTGTTTTATTGAAATTACTTTTGAATCAATAGTTTAAAATAAAATAATATTTTTCAATTAAATCCTTATTTAAAATTAAATAACATATGTATTAATCAAATTAATAAGTTACCTTTTATTTAAACCTTGCTAAATAGCTTCCACTAATGAATGGCAATCTATAAGGTCAGATTTATTGAGATTTTCTAATTTTCGTTGCAAGGTACTTAGAACTGGTAGTAAATGAGAGCTCTGCTTTTCCGAAAAGATAAAGCTCTCATTGGATATCGCGCGTCGCGTCATCGCACTGGTCTGCAAGAGCCATAAGTTGATCAATCACATTCAAGCATTTTTACAACATAATAAGAATGCTAATTGGTCGATTTGCTTACGGCTTTACGGTTAAGATAAAAATTTTATCACGCACAATAGCAAGAATAATATCTTAAATAAATCAAAAAATTTGAAAAAAGTAACGATAAAAGTAACTGTTAAACTCGTTACTTGTTACCGAAAAATGTAACGAAGTTACTTTTTCCGTTACAAATAAAATTTGTAACGCCATTACCGTTACAGTTATCGAAAAAAAGTAACTGTAACGGTAACGGCGTTACAAGTAACGCGTTACTTCCCAACCCTGAATATTACAGTTAATTATAAAAATGTAAGATCTTGCTTACTTTACGAGCTAAAAAATAACTCAATAAATTATTCAAAATCAAAGTTGAAGGCTCTAATATGTAATATTGTATTTATTACTAGGAAAACAAGTTAATTGAGAACTAGCGTATATATATTTTTTCCTTTCGGTGTAATTTATTAATTATACAATATCGTATGTTTCGGTTTCTAATTCAGACTATTATTAGGAATTGTCACAAAATTATATAAAACAGTAAAATATGTGAATTATATAAATATAAAAATTTTAAAACTCCTCATAATGAGTACATACAGTAATTCAGTTAATGAAATGCATCCGTTATTAATAAATAAATTATTGCTATGATTATTAATAATGCCTTAAAAATAATTAAGAAGAAAATTATTCCCTTAAATGTAGTAAGGCAGGCTGAAATATAAAAAAGGCTTATTATAATAATAGAATAGATATCAAGAGAAAAATCGATTGTGCGTGATTGGCAGGTAAATTACAAATTCAAACCAAATAACATACATTTAATATTTAATGTATGGATAGACAATAATATATAATAAAATTTATATTTTTTAACGTGACAATTATACAATCGTCATAAATATTTTGTTTGAATTTGACAAAATTATTCATAGTATGATAAGAAAAAATAATTATCTTGTGCTCATATTTTTTAAACATTTAAAAATTAATTGTGTTTTTAATTGCTTCTAAAAATACAATAAGCTTAAATAGCAGTTTTTTTCTAACTTTCGTAATATATTTTGCTTTCCGTGAAATATAATTATATATGTAGATATCAAGTCTATAGATGTGATATCATGATTAATTAATATTTATGGTTTATTTAAACTTACGTTTGTTGACCTCTACAGGTTCCATTATTATTATATTAGGATCAGAAGATGTATTTTCGGGTTGACGTTGCTGATTTAATGCTGTCGATACATCTCGTGGGTTGTGAGTTGAATAAAATAAGATATTCGAAGAACGTAACTGTGATTGTTCGTATGAGGGTGGTGCAGAGGGTGGTGCGTTATTTATTGTATATATATATATCTGATTTATGTTGCATCTTTGGATTATAAAATCAATAACCTTAGCGTTAATTAGTCTAAAATCTAAAAAAAGAAAGAATACAATGTGTGATTACTCTTGAAGAAAGAAATAAAATTTGTACGTCAGTTTGTATTGAATTAACATGTATATATGAATCAGTGTGTATATATGTAGTATTGAATTAATATATATATTGAATTAATGTATATATATTGTATTATATGTAGGGAGAGAGGGAGGTATATCTTATGTATTTATAACAGATTAAACTTAAAAAATATAGATACTGAGAAAATATAGATTATGAATGTTTAAACATATTTTTGTATGGAAAAAACAAAACAACAGTAAGAGAGAGAGAATGAGAGAGAGAGAGAGAGAGAGAGAGAGAGAGAGACAGCGATTAAAGATATATCTATAGCAATAATAATTAAATATGACAAAAA
Organism: Polyergus mexicanus; assembly: GCF_030449975.1. Taxonomy (NCBI): domain Eukaryota; kingdom Metazoa; phylum Arthropoda; class Insecta; order Hymenoptera; family Formicidae; genus Polyergus; species Polyergus mexicanus. The sequence goes on along the minus strand of NW_027223340.1, from coordinate 889,892 downwards.
TTTGATAACTTTATACGAAATATACATACATATATCATATGTATATGCAAGGGCAATATGTTTGCTGAATTTACATCATATTTATTTATAAAGATTCGTAAATTTTTATCTTAATTCTTTTATCTTTTATGTTAAAATCGATTTTCTCATATTGTAAAACATGGCTATCTTTGAAACATTCTATGTATTCTATCATATTGTAATGTCTTAATTTAAATAAGTAAAATGAATTTAATCGTAAAAATAAGAAAAATTTTACTATTATATCTATAGTGTGTATATCGTTAACTTTTTTGACGATAATGTTTCTAGCATGCAAGTTGTCGTTTGCAACCAGACGATATATGTTTCATTCCACTCGTGAGATTATAAGGAAAAATTTTAAACAGTTAAATTATGATTTCTTAATATCATTTGTGTCTAATTGTAAATGAAAGTCAAATACTTTTGACTTACATTATTAAGGAGATTATACGTATCAACATTTTAATGATGATATGGGCATAAAATAAGTCATTATAAAAATCGTGAATTTCAAGAATTTATTTGTTTTTTGCGCGATATTAAGTATTGGATATTATTTATTAATATAATTTATGAATACAATAGTAATATTAATTTTCTTCATTGTCTGTGATCTATTGTGAGAAAAATTCATCGCATAATGCTTATAATTTATAGTAAATGTTTGAATCCAATTATTCGTGCTACATATCAGTTAAAAATACGACTATTTTTAATTATACTCTCAATGTATTTCCAGAGTTTAAAGAGAGTAAAGATATATTTATATAAGAGAGTTTAAATATTAATCGCATAAAATTGATTAGAATCAAGTAATTCTGTTTATCAAAATATGCAAATATGTTAGCATAAATTTAGTCATCCTATTCAAGCAAATTTATAATAGAAATTAGATGGATCTAATTTATTTTAAAGCAAATTAAATCATGGTATCTCTTAAAATTACATATTGAAATAGACAATACTAACTTTTTTCTTAGTCTTTTAATGCACGGTTTCATTAGGCTATCCCTGCGTTGCCATTGTCAAATACTACACATGTAACATTTCATTGCTAATTATAATCAGTTATGCCGACATTGAGTGTTGTTATCGATGTTAGAGAACTCCCACTCTTTTGAAAAAGATATAGAAGAGCGGGGAATTCAAATGAGTTAAGATGCGCTCGATTTAACTTAACCATGGGGATTTATAATTATATCTTAAATTGCATTAAAATTGTATTAAATTAATTTATAATGAAATTATATTTCTTAAAAATCAAGACATATATTATATCTGATATAATTGGGAAAATAGCAAATTCTATTAGGTGTACAACTTTGCTTCCGCCGTTTTTTTTCCGAAATTCGAGGCTTTATTGTAAAAAACTGGTTATTGCTTGTTGAGTCACTCCCAATGATCGTGCCAATTCTTTTTGACTTTGACTCGAGTCTTCATTAAGTAATGCCTTCAATTCTGCATCTTCGAAAACCTTCTCTCTTCCACCGCTATGCCGGTCTTCGACGTGAAAATCACCGTTCTTGAAGCGTTCAAACCACTCACGACACGTTCTTTCATTAATAGCGGCTTCACCATAAGTATTTGAGAGCATTCGATGAGCCTCAGCCGCAGATTTCTTCATATTGAAGCAGAAAATTAAAACCTTCCGCAAATGACGAGAATTTGGCTCGTAAACTGACATTTTCAATCGAGAATAACTTTATGATGCAGACACAAATCGACTAATGTTTTTATGAGGTTATGTTGACAGATGCCCAAGTTTATTGCACGACGTCTATGATCTATTTATTTCGACCACTACTTACCGCTAGAGCCATCTATATGAAAACGGCGGAAGCAAAGTTGTACACCTAATAAAAAAATATATTAATTATTTTTTAAATAAAATTTCACATTTAAACTACATAGTAACAGATTTGTAATATCGCGATATCAATATCGAAGAAAAAAATGTCACTAGCAATGTGTGTCACATTTGTATTTTATCGAGTGTTGACTTTTAAAACACGCGATAGATACTACGCGGTAAGAGAATGGTGTTTATATGTATTAGTCGAAGTCAAATGGTCCCTGTGATTCAATCGGTACGGCAATAACATGAACGTATACGAGTTGCCAAAAAGTTCACGCATACGAGATTCGTGTGGCAGGAGAAAGGATCGGAAAGATCGGGAAAGAAGAGAGAGCAGGTCATCGAGAGAGGAAAAATGGGTCGGCGCCGGGATTTAATCAATGGTTTCGGCGCCATTCGGGCGTGTCTGTAAAAAAAAAAAAAAAAAATGCGCAAGCCGCTCGTATAACGACGGAAATCCGGATTGTCATTCGCTCCACGGTAGTGCCTTCATCGAGAGTGCATCCGCTATCACTCTCTCTCTCTCTCTCTCTTCTTGCCGATGCACGTGATTTCGTTGCATCCCGTCTCTTGTCCGTCATCCGCTCACGCACGTCGTTTTATCGCGTGCGTTACCTACTTTCTCCGCTTTTTGTTTCTTTCTTTCGAACAACATTGTTGCGGTGCATCACTCTGGAAGTCATCCTGGCGACGAGTGTGACAGTCGTCGCTCAATGTTCGAGGCACGATAGAAAATAGTTGCATGTATGATATTGTGTCATCGACTGAATCAAACTTCCACCTATACGACGGAAATACCATATATGACAGAAACCACACATATATGCATTTGATCGTTTCTCGTGACGAAAGAATTGGCGACAAAGCATACGAATTGCGTTGTTTATAAATATATAAATAGACATCTCCGATTTATTTTATGGTCACGTGCACAAAAAAAAATGTACACACACATACGCATCCACGCACGATTTATCCAGGATGAGTTTCAGAAAAAACTACAACATGTCATATATTTTTAAGTGTATTTAAAATCAGTTATATTACTGTACATGAGAATATGTTAGAAAAGATTTCTTTCGTCGTGACACATAAATTAAAAATTACAAAGAGATTTATAAAATAATTATTATTATTCATGAAGAACTAGATTATAGGGTAATCAATCATAATGATTAAAAATTATGATTAAAAAATATTATAATCGTGTAACGAAAGATTATAATATATATTTAATAACAATCTATTTTTATTTGCAGAAGTAGTAGCAATACTAATTGCAAGTGAAAATTTTTCTGACATATGTAATTAGAATCTCAATACGTCACATATGTATGTCATACAATATTCTCAATTCTCAGAATTAACAATACTCAAATAACAATTTTTAATCGGTAACTATTCACATAAGATGCATATCACGTAAGATACATATAATAGAATATTAATATCTAATTGAGACATATACAGGGTGTCCCATTTTTATCTCCTCAGGCAAATATCTCAAAAACTAAGCCCGAAAGAGAAAAATGTTTCAGAAAAAAGTTGTTTAGTTTCGAGGGGGCCATAAGATGGTACCATTCGTTTGATCCTGGAAAATCATTTGAAGGTCATGTGAAGGTCAACTTTAAAATCTTAAATGGAAATCCCCATTTTTTATTTAGTATTCTTGTAGCTGACATCGAGAGCTTTCCAAAACACTATAATAAAGTATTTTTTCATTAAGTACTTTTTGAGTTATTTTATATTTTAATCCGACATATTTTGATATAAAAAATAAAATATTTCGTAAAATATTCAGTTTTCGATAATCTTATCGTAATACTTTTATGTACAGAATAATGAGACAAATTAATTAGTGCCAAGAAAAACAAATAATTGTTTAAAAAAATACATTGTAAATAATTTTCTTAAAAACAATTTTTTTTTTATACTAATTGATTTGTTTCATTATTCTGTACATAGAAGTATTACGGTAAGATTTTCAAAAACGAAATATTTTATTTTTTATATCAAAATATGTCGGATTAAAATATAAAATAATTCGAAAAGTACTTAATAAGAAAATACTTTATTATAGTGTTTTGGAAAACTCTCGATGTCAGCTACAAGAATACTAAATAAAAAATGGAAATTTCCATTTAAGATTTTAAAGTTGACCTTCACATGACCTTCAAATAATTTTCCAAGATCAAACCAATGGTACCATCTTATGGCCTCCTCGAAACCAAACATCTTTTGTCTGAAACATTTTTCTCTTCCGAGCTTGGTTTTTGAGATATTTGCCTGAGGAGATTAAAATGGGACACCCTGTATACAGACAAAAAAATTATTACTTATTTATGAACTGAGTCTTTAATATGTATAATCTGTAGAGCTCTATTTCTTACGTATTTCTTCTATTTCTTAAGTATTGCATCATACACATTAATAAGACGAATAGAAAGTAATGTCATAGAAAAATATTCTTCGTAAGGAAACGAATGAATAGAAAAAATTTGCGAATATGTATAAACAGTTTATTTATAAATTATCTAAATCAAATACGAATTAAATCACATCTAATCTAATCACACCACACACATCTTTCACCATACACCATACACCGTAAACACATACATATTGAACACACATTTATCTAAGCAATTAACGATTCGTATTTATTTAACGAAATTTGTTAATTATACTCTGGCTAAAAATTTTTTTAATAAAATTATTTTTGATCTTAAATTAAGACAAAACAAAGATATATAGAAATTGAGCAGATATACATAAAAATTATATCTTGGAAATCGTATATATGCTTATCTCTCTCTCAATATTGATATTGTAGGACATGTATTCAATTAGACTTATATCAGCAATGATTCATACTATATTGATTAATGTCGTTAGCTGCTTACATCTTCAAAAGTCAATGATATTCGAACAATTATACTTTTTACAGTCGTCTCTATGTTTATCCTACGATATTTTATATGGTAAGATATATTTTCTCTCATTAATTCTTCAGATATATTTTTTCTCATTAATCATATTTTTTTATAATGTCTTGTGAGTAATGATGTTTTTTTATAAATTTCGTCATTATATATTTGTTAATATAAAATAAGATAGTGAAATGTATTTAATGCCATCATGACTTATATAGAATGATGTGGAAAGTGTTACGTGTAACTTCTGTAACGCAGTATAATATACGATCTTAAAACGTCACAGCTCATGCTTTCGCGAAACTTGGGCATCTAACGTGTGTTGCCGGAAAATGTACTCAGACAGGCTGTCGAACGCTAAGGCACTGTGAATTCACGCCACATAATTTCCGGGTGTGAAGGTGGTTTCTGTCAGCGAGGAAGCAAAATGGCAATGTGACATTCGCGATAATTCGCGAATGTACAACTGTATCATACTGTATATAACTGTCGTTGTAATAATGAATATAAAGTCGATGACCAATTTTTTCCAAGCAAAAAGAAGATAGATAGATAGTCGTGGTAATAAGATTATAATCGAGATTTCAGTAAGCTTCAAGTAAAGTGTGATTAAGGTAGAATTATGGTAAAATAAGTGTTAAACAAATATTTCTCCGATAAATAAATAATTTCTTATTGATAATGTGTGATCGTATCAGCGGCTATTAAATAATGTTAAAATATGTATGTTACATACATTAAAAATGATTTAAAAACAAGATAAAATATATCGAACACATTCATCGACAAACAAATTAGAATACGCATAGCAAATGAGATGTAAAATAATGTATATCACACTAATGATCTTATCCTTATATGCGTTTTTAGAGCACAACAATTTTTTGTATACAGTTAGGTTGGTTATAATAATAGTACTCAATTAATAAAGAAAAATATAATTTTTTTCTTATTTATAGAAGTTAAAAAAGGATTATATGATTTTATTTTCATATATTTTCATAAATTTTAAGTTAAAACTGATAAACAGCTATAAAAATTCATTATTTATTGTTATATTATGCTATAGGTTGAATAAAATCAGTCATTGCGTATTTTTTGTATATTTTTCAAAGTCATTTATTTATATAAAGAACAAAGATCAATCAATGATATATTTACCGTTTTGCTCGATGACCTTTTGCCATCTTTCGGTGAGCTTCATAATTCCCCGTTCGTAGAAGGACCTGTCTTTATTGGCGAAAAACTGAACAAGGTGCTGATTTACCAGCTCATCTGAATTTAACGTTATTCCACGCAAGGAGTTTTGAAGAGAGCGAAACAAGTGGAAGTCTGACGGCGCAAGGTCAGGCGAGTATGCTGGGTGGGGCAACACATCCCATCCAAGCTCCAATAATTTTTGACGGGTCGCCAAAGATGTGTGTGGTCTCGCGTTGTCGTGATGGAACACAACTCCTTTACGATTGACGAGCTCCGGACGTTTCTGGATGACAAATTTGTTCAAACTGTCCAATTGCCGACAGTACATATCCGAATTGATTGTTCGGTTCTTTGGTAAGAGCTCAAAAAACGCCACACCCTTTCAATCCCACCACACTGAGAGCATAACCTTCCTCTGATGAAGTTCTGTTTTTGAAGTCGTTTGAGGCGAATCATCACGTCGGGACCAAGGCCGTTTGCGTTCCACATTGTTGTAAACAATCCACTTCTCATCACCAGTTATCATTTGTTTCAAAAAAGGATCGTTTTCTTCACGTTTCGTGAGCATATCGCAGATGTTTATACGCGCCGTCAAATGAACTTCTTTGAGTTCATGAGGAATCCAAATATCGAGCTTGCTTACGTATCCCAGCTTCTTTAGGTGGACGTGAACACCTTTTTAACTGATCTTCAATATTTTTGCAATCTCTCGTGTCGTGTAACGTGGGTTTGACTTGATCAATGCCTTTATTTTGTCGTCGTCAACCTCGGTGGGCCTTCCTGACCGAGGAGCATCTTTGAGATCAAAATCACCAGCGCGGAATTTCTTGAACCAGTTTTGGCACTGACGTTCTTGTAGAGCATCGTCACCGTAAACTTTACGCAATTTTTCACAAGCTTGACGCGCGTTCTTCCCTTTACGGAAGTAAAACAGTAAAATATGGCGGAAATGCACAGTTTGGTCTTCCATCTTCAACTTGTTGTAAAATCTCCAAAACTCAACCAAATCGATCAATTTTTTTTTTAGAATAAAACTTAAACCATCAGCTGTTAAACAATATATGATAAACATATGTGTGAATGATTCTAGTACTGCCAAAACTAAACTAATGCCATCTGTTGCAAAAATACGCAATGACTTTTTACTCAACCCAACTGTAATTTTTATTTTTTGACACATATTATATATTGTAAATAATGTCAATAAGATTTCGAGACTGTTATCAAAAGATATATATTTCTGTTTTCTGCGGATCTAACTCCTCCTTCTGCAACTTTCAGGTATGCATTCTGCGCTCATGTAGCGTTTCTTACTATTTTACTTGCTACTATTTTCCGCCTCTCTCTTTGTCGGGCTCGTATACAATTTTCAGCCCCAATATTTTTCGGATAAAATGCGCGTGCCGGTGGTTGTCGGCGTTTCCTACGTTATTCAGGAACGAATGGACTTTTAAATTGCAGCACCACAGGCCCCATCTGTAGTCGGCGCGTGGCTATCGCCATGGATGCTGACAATGGATGCAGCGGTGCCGCCCGCGCGACAAATACATGTCATTATATCTTTGTGTTTACTTCAACGCATGCGGCCTTACACTGTAATTACGACACCGCGATGTTTAATTTAGATCGAAAGCTACCGGCAACGGACACGTTCCCGCGACTGAATCACCGGAATTAATCTCCTGGTATTTAGAAATTCCTGAATTAATCAGCAGAAATTGTTTTGCATATATAGATTGAGTTAAGAAATATCCAAAGACTAAAATAAAAAAAAAAGTAATTATTTGAGATTAAATATTTTTCAATAAATATATTTTCTTATAGTTACCAGTAATATTTTTATAAATAATATTTTTTTATATTGCATATTACTAATAATTTGTTTATTAAAATATTTAAGAATTGCAAATATATTTTTAGAAGCTAATTAAACTTCTTAAGCGTAATTCTTAACTTTATATTTGGCTAATTAAACGTTATTTTGCTTCTTTAAAAAAAACTATTAATAATATTTTTAAAAATTTAATCATGTTTTTTGACGGAGACAAAGCAGAAAATATTACGGAAATAAAGTAAAAAGTTTACGGAAATAAAAAGGAAGTTACGGAATATTAAGGAAACTATAAAAATGTTTTTCTCACTACTTTATTCTTAACTACGAGAGAATTTACTACTCATTAAATCAAAAACATCTTTACGTTTAAGGCATATCATTGATTAGGCAGATTATATTACTTATTCTATTTTGTATGCATTTGAGAAAAGATGTACGTTTGTTCAAATTTGTTGATGAAAAGAGAGAGAGAGAGAGAATTTTCTTATAATATATTTTTATATCGCGATATTTAATTCAGAAATTGACATTACTGCTGCAGCTGTGTTGACACGACTATCATTTCAATTATAAATTGTTTGATCGGACTTGTTGTGAAGAGACACTCTTTTTCGCCAGTTAGAAAACTTCAGACCCACACAAACGAGAACGACAGCCGAGGACGGAGTTCCGAAGAAGTTTCGCTGCCACGAAAGCGTCGCGACAAATTCGTCCCGCGGCCGCGTTTTCGTATTTACTTCGCGCGCTTTGTCCCCGCGTAATTACGTTCTGCGGGAGCTTAACGTCCGACAATTACTCGGCGGTCGTCGTTAATTTCCCTCGAAATAAAAGGCAACGACCACTACAACACGACGATACCAATCTTACGATTTCCGTGAGAAGCACAAAGAGCGATTCCCTTCTCTCCGGGCTACCGCCCTTTGAAACAAGGAGGTTTGTCGTGGTCTGTCGACGCGACTACCGGCTCAATCCCCGCGGCTGATTATTTTCCGGGCGGCCAAGTCGCGTCGAAGTTACTGAGCGCGTTGCGAAATTACCTGCTTTTATCGCAGAGCAGTTCATCCACTCTTAAGCCAAATCTAATCTACCCGTACAGTTCGGAATATCGAACTTGTGTATCGGGGTGGCAACTTCGTAAAATTGCAACAAAGTGTGCGAACACAGAAGGACTTCCGTTCTCGCTCTCTTTGTCGCTAAACAGTCCTTTGTTCATTCATTTGTTTCGTGATAGTCTTTAGCTCTCGCCGCTACAAAGTTTTTAACCAAAGAATGAAAATCGATTATGAGGTATTTTAAATTGCAACTGTAATCCATTTGTGAAGTGGAGTGTTTTTTGCAGAAAAAAAAAAGGATATTTATCTCTCCTGCAATATCTATTATCTTCATCTAATATGTGTCAAGTGATGGGGAAACATCAAGTATGTCACTAAATAATAAAATATTATTTCTCATGTAATTTTATACAGACTTTATATGTATCTGATCTCTTCAGAAAAGACTCTTCGGAAAAAGATTTTAAATTCAACCTGCTCATTTCTATTTACTAATCATACTTTTATTTATAAATATTAATCTAAATATTAAAACGCTATAAACGTTTTAAATATTAATCTATAATATAATATAAGTAATAATTGATTAATTTAAAAGCATGTAGCCTTTTACTGGCAGTGTCGTCATCGCTTCGTTTATATCTTCCGAATATGGTGTTCATCGTGCGCACGTGAGAGCACAACGTCAAATTTTAACAAGCATGTTTTTACATAGGCCATCAGGGTTGGGAAGTAACGCGTTACTTGTAACGCCGTTACCGTTACAGTTACTTTCTTTCGGTAACTGTAACGGTAATGGCGTTACAAATTTTATTTGTAACGAAAAAAGTAACTTCGTTACATTTTTCGGTAACGAGTAACGAATTTAACAGTTACTTTTATCGTTACTTTTTTCAAATTTTTTGATTTATTTAAGATATTATTCTTGCTATTGTGCGTGATAAAATTTTTATCTTAACCGTAAAGCCGTAAGCAAATCGACCAATTAGCATTCTTATTATGTTGTAAAAATGCTTGAATGTGATTGATCAACTTATGGCTCTTGCAGACCAGTGCGATGACGCGACGCGCGATATCCAATGAGAGCTTTATCTTTTCGGAAAAGCAGAGCTCTCATTTACTACCAGTTCTAAGTACCTTGCAACGAAAATTAGAAAATCTCAATAAATCTGACCTTATAGATTGCCATTCATTAGTGGAAGCTATTTAGCAAGGTTTAAATAAAAGGTAACTTATTAATTTGATTAATACATATGTTATTTAATTTTAAATAAGGATTTAATTGAAAAATATTATTTTATTTTAAACTATTGATTCAAAAGTAATTTCAATAAAACAAACAATGTCGCTTAATTTACTATATTTGATTTTAGATTTCTTACAATATTTGAAACAAAAGAATTAATAATAGCAGCATGTTTACATCCAAAATTTAAGTTAAACTGGTTAACCGGAGAAAAAAGAAAACGTGCTGAAAATTACTTGGAGGATTTATTGGGAATCCGATCAACTGAAAATTCTTCAAAAGCTGGAAAATCTGACGATCACGATGATTTTTTCATTTTTGAGCAAAAAACGGTGCAAAATGAATCTGAACAAGAAGAATTGCAACGGTTTTTAAAATCAAATAATTGTAATATAGAAATGTTAAACGACTATCCAAAACTTAAAAAACTTTTTATTAAATATAATACAGCTCTATCAAGCGGTGCATCTGTAGAAAGAATGTTTAGCATCGGTGGCTCTGTATTAACACCACAAAGAGGGCATTTAAATGATGATACTATGGAGCAACAAATTTTATTAAAAATTAATAAAGAATTTCGATAAATTTAATCATTTATTTTGTAATAAACCTTGAATGAAATCTTGCTTACAATTTTTTAAAAGTTTTTCTTATGCAAAATAATTTATTAGTTTGTATTGTAAAAAAGTAAACGGAAATTGTAACGACTCGTTACTTTTTAGTAACTGTAACGGTAACGAGTTACTTTTTAAAATTAGTAACGAGTAACGGTAACGAGTTACTTTTATAAAGTAACTTTCCCAACCCCGTAGGCCATGCGTACATTATGAGCAGTTATATATATGGCGCATAGAGAAAAGAAGGGAGGACACGAATGTGCCATAAGAGCAGCTTCACGTAGACGAAGTAGTCGTAGCACGCGTCCCAGTAGTAATCCACCTTTATGATCAACGCTCTTAGAAAGTGCATTTTCCCCTTTTCCTTGTCGCAGTGGCAGTAAACGCAAGAGAAATCATCTTGAAGGTCATTTTATTAAGAATAATCTTATTCATAGTCATAATTTTAATGACTGTCGACAATATAGTTTGACTGAGTTGTCACGCCTCTCAATAATCTTGTCCATTTTGAGAGAAACACGCCTCTGCTATTATAATTATTATAATTAATATCTCTCTATTGTATTACCGTCTGATTTACTTTTGGCGGAATATTTTTTGCCGCTTAGAAAGTTAGCTAAAATCTTAGTAAAAATTCTTTTAATTTCTAGTTAATTAATTTTTATTTGACTTCAGAAGGCTAGATTTAATTATTCTTCAGGTGTCGGACTAATCATTTCATTTACTGTTGCGGACATATAATAGCAAATATCGCGAAAGTGTGACGGCTCATCTCGGTAGCCGGTTTACGACGCGGCTGTCTCCAGAAATAAAACGTACGAGAATAGCACGTGGTTTCAAGAAATCGCCGCGTCCGTCGTTCGTCGGCCGTACCTTTACGAATCCAGTCGAGAAATCACGACGGAATTATTCCGACGACCGTAAAACGACCGATCGGGGAACGAGCGTTGCGCAAATTCCGGAAGAATCGTTCTCGCCGTCGAAGGACAAAGCGAAAATACGTAATCGCAAGTATAACGCGTATTCCAACTATACCGCACGCAAGAGGTTTTTCCCGGGAATAAGTTTTCATGAATATCGCCACGAGATTGAATTATGTATACTTCGCTGAAAATTAGAAACATCCCGATTTGCGTACCGGTCTTTCGTCGTGGTCCACCATGAGCGATTAAATATTCAAGATACATTGTCCATCGTAAACATAATCGATTGTGTAAGATATATTAGCAATACGCGATATAAAATCGCATTTTATTTTCTCATATAAATTCGACAGAACATTTCTATACGAATAGAATAAACGCAAATATTAATATTATATGATACTATTATAATAAATGCTATTCGACTAAGAATTAGAGGTTTATATTAAAACTGTTTTATCGTTCTAAAAATTAATTGTTCATGAAGTCATTATATTGCCACTTATGTGATTTCGATAATAATACATTCCTATCCTATATAATTGCCATTGACTTCAACGTAATTATTTAATTATTATTCTTAAATTATTTTTGCCAATTTTCGACATCAATAATAATGAATACTAATAATTAGTAATAATTCTGTCTCTCTCTCTCTCACACACACACACACACACACACACACATATATATATATATATATATATATATATATATATATATATATATATATATAAATCCTCTTTTATACAGGTTTTAAATCTCTTATCGTGTACACTTCATTTTGTGTTCTCTCGTTTTATACGTGCGGCACATATTTCAAAATGCAATTACATTAATATCTTGATTGATACATGATTTACTGCACGCATGGATTTATAACAACACAAGATTTACTCGCTTGAAAAATCATTTACGCAACATTATTTAAATAATTGGAGCTGTGTCACGTCGATGTTATTCGTTAAACCAAGCGTCAACCTTAACCCAATTTTTATGCGCGCGCGATTATGCTAATTTAATGACATTATTAAATGCTGTTTATGATTCATCAATAATTGTCTTGTTTTTGCAATATAAGATTTTATGATCGTAGATCTTTAATTGCTGGGTTTATAAACAAAACTAATTATTCAGTTGAGAAAGGCATTAATAACAACCGGTTTTATACATGATTTATGTTATTATATGCAACATGATACATTATATGGTATGTGTGATGTGGCTTATTAATTATTAAATCTAAATTGCTCAAACGCAAACAGAGTTTTCTGCTTTGAATGCAACAATAGTAAATTTTTGTTCAAGAAACTATCTGATTTTTTTTTTTTTTTTTTTTTCATACGGGAATCAATATGTCGATCTTGAATGACCGAGAGAATGATTGAGACTACGTTATCTCTCTTTCTTGCGAAATCATTAGAGCTGATCACGTGTCCGTCCCTCATCGTATTCGTATTGCTGGGCGACTGGTCGCGTTAGCGATCGCAGTTTCATCGTGTCGTACTGTCAGTTGTATCAAGCACTATCATCGCGACGCATCTCTTATTATTGGCTCTCGATCGGCACGCCGCTACATATTTGCATATATATATCTGCATATATATATATATATGTATGCCTTCACGCGCCAGGTGCATCATCAGGTGATTGTCAGTCGAATCACGGACGCGCACGATACTCGCGACATTCTCGTTGCTCAGTCGTCGCTCGAGACGTGCACATAATATCGAGAAATGTCGAGGGACGCTGGAAAAGGTATGCGTGTACGGTAGATTTACCGCGTGTGAAATTTTGTGTCAATAGTCAGCTCCATTTCGAACGCGTTTGATACTTTGTGCATCGTTCGTTCTATAGGAAACCGGTTCCGCACTTCGATTCGGCTCGATCGCTCGCATTTTGATCTTCATAATTTACAATCTTTATTCGATTTTCACCGAATGATATTGTGCGATACGGTTTTTATAAAATGGTTGGAAATCGCCGTTCTTATTGTTTGCATTTCATTAGAGTTTATTATTTAAATGATTCATAAATGTTATTAAGTAAAATGTAAAATGGCGAAAAGGTTATGTGATTGCACATTAAATATCTGATAAATTTATTGTAGAAGCTATTAAGTGTTATATCAAAATTTCCTGCTTTTATTCTTTGTGATATTAAAATTACCCATCTTTTTTTTTTTTTGTTTTTAATGTTGCTTTGTTATCGTAAATTTTGCTTTTTATGACTAAAAAAAAACTTTTTATTACATTACTTGCATCTTTGATGATACAAAAATTAAATGTATGTCAGCAAGATTTCATGTAAATATCACAGAAGCGAATGTACATACAGGGTGTCCCATTTTAAAGGACCCACTCAAATATCTCAGAAACACTGCGTTAAATCGAAAAATGTTTGCAACAAAAGTTGTGTGGCTTCAAGGGGGCCATAAAATGGTGACAATGATTTGATCTTGGAAAATTATTTCAAGGTCATGTGAAGGTCAACTTTAAAATCTTAAGTCGAAACCCCCATTTTTTATTTAGTATTCTTGTAGCTGACATCGAGAGCTTTCCAAAACACTATAATAATTTTTAGTATTTTTTCAATAAGTACTTTTTGAATTATTTTATATTTTAATCTGACATATTTTGATATAAAAAATTTAATATCTCGTAAAATATTTAGTTTTTGATCATCTTACCGTAATACTTCTATGTACAGAATAATGAGACAAATCAATTAGTATAAAAAAAAATTGTTTTTAAGAAAATTATTTTATGTATTTTTTTAAACGATTATTAGTTTTTTTTTGGGCACTAATTAATTTGTCTTATTATTCTGTACATAGAAGTATTACGATAAAATTATCGAAAACTGAATATTTTACGAAATATTTAATTTTTTATATCAAAATATGTCAGATTAAAATATAAAATAACTCAAAAAGTACTTAATAAAAAAATACTTTATTATAGTGTTTTGGAAAGCTCTCGATATCAGCTACAATAATACTAAATAAAAAATGGGGGTTTCCATTTAAGATTTTAAAGTTGATCTTCACATGACCTCCAAATGATTTTTCAAAGTCAAATCATTGTCACCGTCTTATGGCCCCCTTGAAGCCACACAACTTTTGTTGGAAACATTTTTCGATTTAACGCAGTGTTTCTGAGATATTTGAGTGGGTCCTTTAAAATGGGACATCCTGTATATATAAGCTTCTGTCTTGTGATAAATATCAACATTATTTAACCGTAAATAAATTGCGTCATGGGAAAGCGGCTGATATTTTAGGCCGTCCTCTAAAATAAACGTATACATTTGATGTGGGACGTATAAGATGTGGAAATTCGATTCACGTTACCACTTATAAGCATACTGTACAATAGAAAGTGTTCGGTTATCGCGCTTCACTGGTGAAGGTAATATACTAGTTCTCAAGGAGACTTGACGATGAAATAAATGTTACATATGCGAGTCATTAATAATCGATATTTAAATATTAACAGCTATATAGGGTATTCGATTTAATTTGTTCAATTATATTACATAAAATATAGCTTTTTAAACGGAAAAATAAAAAGACAATTAATGAGATGGCTTATAGACAATTTTGAATCAAGTTACGCAAATCTGAGAAACCCATCCCATTAAGAAGACAAATTTTTTAAATGGAAACTCTTGACAAATATAATATCACTCGATAGGCTCGATAGATTTCGAAAATATGAATTTAAAGATTTATAATATTAAGGGTTTATCTTCGATATTGTAGTAACGAATTCGATGTGATAGCAACGAATTTTTGAAAAACCTCGGCTCTCGAGAATATCAATTTTTGTTCGATCAATCCGTCCACATTGATATCTCAAAAATAATTGGACCATTTATACTATAGATCGTTAGATTTTTATTTCTTCAAAACCTATTGAGTGATGTTACTTTTGTTAAGAATTTCCATGTGAAAAATTTAACCTTTCTTTTTCCCTCGAAATCTCGTTAAAATACGGTTGCTGGATTTTGCAGTTTAATGTAATTCGATTCAAAATTATTTACGGACTATCCCATTATTGTCCTGTTTTCATTTTTCCGTTTAAAAGACTACATTTTGCGTAGACGACGTTTTGCGTAGTATAGTCGGACAAATTAAATGAAACATCTTGTATAACTACAATTTACAAAATCACATTTATACATTCATCAGTAAACAAAATTCAAAGTTATAAAAAAATCATTCTCTGATATTTGTTATAAATCAATCGAGTGATGATGCAGACTAAATAAATTGAAATATATATAATATGATAAATTTATAATATAGAGAAGATCCATAAATCAATAAGATAAAGATGTATAAAATTTTTTTTTTTTTTTGATTACATATTTAGAAATATTTTTTGTCTAACGTTTTCTCTGCACTTTTGGATACATAAAATATTTGCTTATTTTGCATTAATCGTCCTTCATGGATGAAAGTAGTTCTAAGTTTCAAGGCATTTGCTAATTGTTTATGCAACATACATATCCATATGACATTGAATGCTGTATTCGTGAAACAAAGAAGTGATGCGTCAATTGATAAAAACGGAAAAAGAAATAGACTATGATTGTTACAGTATTATTTGCATAACATTTTATATTAATTATAACTTATATAAAATTATATATTTATATAATTTATATACATATTGTATTTATGTATATTATGTAATATGCAATAAAATGAGAAAAAATACTTTTGAGCGAAAGGTAACTTAAAATTTGTTGAACGGTATTATATTAATGACTCATGTTGTAAATATGTAAAAAGCTAATCTTGCAATTTACAATACATATAGCATGCACGTGATTATTTTCCGAACAATCTGCGCTTTATATTTTGTCGCGTGAGATTTACAACGGATAATAATCTGTAATGTGCAAAAATCACAGACTTCTATATTATGTTAGGCTGCTAATATAACAGTACTATGAAAGTGATGGAAGAATAGCCGTATCTATTATAACACAGAATATATAGGTTGGACAGCTACAATAAGTATGCTACAAATCTTTGGCATAGTTTTTATTTTCATATGTGCTCTTTATACATATACTTGATATTTGTCATTGTTTTATTTCTACTTTAAAACATACGTTCATTATCACATCTTATCAAAAGATATGGTATCTCAAATTTTGCTCAATTAGATATGGCTGCCCTTACATTACATTTCACCATATGAATCTTATACATATTAGCGATGTAATATAATGTATAGAAATTGGTTGTAAAAATACTCTTAAAAATATTCTTAAAACGATCCAGACCAACGATATAGGAAAAAATAAACTATCGTTTAATATACAGGGTGTCCCATTTTAATCTCCTCAGGCAAATATCTCAAAAACCAAGCTCGGAAGAGAAAAATGTTTCAGACAAAAGTTGTTTGGTTTCGAGGGGGCCATAAGATGGGTACCATTGGTTTGATCTTGGAAAATTATTTGAAGGTCATGTGAAGGTCAACTTTAAAATCTTAAATGGAAACTTCCATTTTTTATTTAGTATTCTTGTAGCTGACATCGAGAGCTTTCCAAAACACTATAATAAAGTCTTTTCTTATTAAGTACTTTTTGAGTTATTTTATATTTTAATCTGACATATTTTGATATAAAAAATAAAATATTTCGTAAAATATTCAGTTTTCGATAATTTTACCGTAATACTTCTATGTACAGAATAATAAGACAAATTAATTAGTGCCAAGAAAAACAAATAATTGTTTAAAAAAATACATTGTAAATAATTTTCTTAAAAACAATTTTTTTTTTATACTAATTGATTTGTCTCATTATTCTGTATATAAAAGTATTACGGTAAGATTATCAAAGACTAAACATTTTACGAGATATTTAATTTTTTATATCAAAATATATCAGATTAAAATATAAAATAACTCAAAAAGTACTTAATGAGAAAAAATACTTTATTATAGTGTTTTGAAAAGCTCTCGATGTCAGCTACAAGAATACTAAATACAAAATGGGGGTTTCCATTTAAGATTTTAAAGTTGACCTTCACATGACCTTCAAATAATTTTCCAAGATCAAACCAATGATATCATCTTATGGCCCTCTCGAAACCAAACAACTTTTGTCTGAAACATTTTTCTCTTCCGGCCTTGGTTTTTGAGATATTTGCCTGAGGAGATTAAAATGGGACACCCTGTATATTGCTCTGTGATGTCCACGTAAGTTGATTAGCATGAATCAACATTTAATATCCAGGTTCTTAGCTAAGTATAGAAATGCATTACGAAAACTGTCGTAATATTTAATATATCATCATTATATGATTCGATTTGATCATATGGAGACACATTTACAAGATTTTGAAAGTTTTCTTATGTTTATTTCATGTACTGTATAAATCAACATACATTTTATTGTTAATTTTGAAACTTGATGTAAATAAGTCTTTAGTTAATTTAATATATTTTTATCATATTATTAAATCATTATTAAATTAAATTAAATTTAATTATTAAATTATTAATTATTAAATATGAAAAAGATAATTATATATTCTAAATTTATTTTATTATTAATTCAATCGAAAAATATATAAATACTATTGCTATATTTTAATTATAAACAATATTAAATAAGAGGTAAAAGCAAATATACGGCAGAAATAACAATTAAAAAACAAAATATAAATTAGAGCAATATATAATTAGAAGATAATTTAGTTTAATCTTTTTAGATAATTCAGAAATTCTTATAAATTTAAGATGATTTTAACTCTATATCTATAAAAATTTTTTAGAGTGAGAACAATCAATGTAATTTAAATATGCGTCTTTATAACAATGTATTTACATATTATATTGTATTACATAAATTTTTATTTATAATTTTATACTAGCTTTAAGCCCGCGCTACGCGCGAAAGTACATTTTTTTTTTCCAAGAGAGGGAAAAATACGTTATATACACCCCGCCATCAGATGTGGCAGCGTAATGTGGAACTCTCATCCACTAAAACGACTTCTCACGACTTCCTCAGGTCAAAACTAACAATTTTATTCCTTTTTGCGACATAGCAATCTAAAGACCAATTTAACATTATATAGTTCAGTGTGTATGTGTATCAGTCAAAATCACATAGTAGCCATCCCCGAAAAATTAGCAAAATTTTGGTACCAATTTCGAGAAAATCGGTGTATAAATATGGGACATAGTGTGCTGGGTATTGGTATAAAACTAACGAGATAAATATTATTTATCAAAAATATGTACAATTTTAATTTTGATTGTAGATTTTTTGGCAATCCCGGAGACCGAGCAGCTATTATCTACTGACGCGTGCGGTGATGCATCGGAAACACGTGTAAGATTGCAACGATGGTCGATGGACAAATCGAACGTTCAAGGTGACGTATCGTCATTAAAGTCAACACCTCAGGACAAATCTGTATTGAATCATAACGTACAGATTGGCGAAACCTCGAATAATCCGATTGCCGTGATAACGCTCTCCTCAATTACCGTAAACGACAATGGAGATAATGACGATCCGCCGCCTTATAGCGCAATCGCGCTACCAAATCATGCCGATTGGCCATATGGACTTTTTTCCTTCGGCAACACGAACGAAGCGACCTGTAGGACGCAAATACCATTGACACCTTTCCAAGCATCTTTAATACCGGCTACAAATTTTCATTCCCAAGGAATTAATGGTCAGCGTGCGTTATTACCAATGCCTATAACGCCTGAGCGGCTCTTCAAATTGGATTGCCATAGAAATTCTTTTGCATCGATGTCATACGTAGACAATGAGAAAACTAATGATAAAAAATCGCGAAGTAAGTATCAACGATCAAAACTTATAATCGCTTTACACCGCGTATATTTAATCGTAAAATTTACTATTAGAAGAATTATCTATACATTTAATTCTGAAATTGCTATTTTGCATACGTATAAAAAATTAGCGTACGTATGTTCTTTGAATTTATTTAAAATATTTTTTATCATGTCTTTGTGAAATGAATTAAAATTTAATCTTAATTTAAAAGAATTTATATATCAAGAAAAAAATTTTCTCGCCCGACAATAAAGTGCATTGAATGACTTGTAAAAATTGTTACAGAAACAAGTTATCTATCTTATTTTGATGCATGCTTTGAATATTTAAGTATAAATTAATCGTTATCAATATTTTACATTATTAGTTTAACAATAATAAAGAGATCGATATTGTATTTAATTTTAATGCGATCGCAAACTAATAATTGTAACAATATTCAGTTTTTAATAATAAGGTCAAAATTACTAATCATCTGTCTGTTAAAAATAATTGCGATGGACGAAAGAAAGTCTAAAATAAATAATTTTTAACAGGATATGGTAGTATTCTTGCGGCAGCAGCGGTTATTATCTTTCTTATGGTTCTGTCCTTGATGGTTCATTTCGTCATGGAGAGGAGTTGGTGGCGAAGATAGCTTGTCGATGAAATCAGCGATTACTTCGAAAATGTTCATCGATAAATCGTAATGCACAAAAGATCATTTACTGACGAATCTGTGATCAGACTTTAGCACATAACGTAATTTTATTTAACATGAAATACACTTTCGAGTTATTATACTAATTGTTTCGATCCAATCTCTTTGCACACTCTCGTTTACATTTATTTTTAAACTATAAATGATGGAATTTTAGAGATTTATCATTATTAATTAATATTCTGTTTGTGTTATGTTTTTAATATACAAAACACGAAACATGTGCATGTTATATACAAGATAATTTGATAATTGCATTTAAATTATTTTATATCTCTAATAAGTAATGCCATTAATTCATGCATTGATATTTTCTAAATATCGAATATCAGATTTCATATTGATATATTTTATAACATGTACATTATTCTATATTGGTATAAAAAAACATGCAATAAAGGTTATCACGATTGATCCAATGTTATGCAGATATTATATATTATGTTTTTCCTCATCAAGAGATAACATAATCTATTAAAAAAATGTGTGAGTCTTTCCGTTTAAGTGTAATCAAATTCAGACTGTTATTGCGACTTTTATTCTATTTAGATTGCGTTGCGTTTATTGTAAATAATGAAAGAGGCATTTTGGTATTAAAAATGAATGAATAAGAAGGATAATATATGTATTCTTTCAAAGTAACGATATCTACATTAAAGCGAAAAAAACCTGTCAAATGCGATATAGTGATTCGTAATATCAAATATTTTTATATATTCAGTCTGTGACTTATGTGACAGGGTATTTATAAAGAAACAAATTTATACAATACGATAATGAGGTAGAGTAGATAAAAAAGTTTATATAAACATATGTCCAAAATTGATTTTTCAAGAATTATAAACTTTCAAAGATAAACGAACAACATTGTTCTTATAATTTTTTTTTAAGTCTTATATTTTATTAGACATCGCTGATTCGGAAATAAAAAATGTTCTAATTATTGTTTACATATTTTAATCTACATGATCCCTACTGACTTAGTCTTCTATCATATTTTTCTGCTTCTATTATACTTTAATGTGTTCAATGTCGTAATTCTGCTGTCTGAGTCATTGTAATTTTATTTTTCTGATTACAAGAAATAACAACGTTTTATCTGAATTATACGCTCATTCTGTATTATGTAATCATGCATAATAATATGCAGGGTTGGGAAGTAATGCGTTACTTGTAACGCCGTTATCGTTACAGTTACTTTTTTTCGGTAACTGTAACGGTAATGGCGTTACAAATTTTATTTGTAACGGAAAAAGTAAGTTCGTTACATTTTTCGGTAACGAGTAACGAATTTAACAGTTACTTTTATCGTTACTTTTTTCAAATTTTTTGATCTATTTAAGATATTATTCTTGCTATTGTGCATGATAAAATTTTTATCTTAACCGTAAAGCCGTAAGCAAATCGACCAATTAGCATTCTTATTATGTTGTAAAAATGCTTGAATGTGATTGATCAACTTATGGCTCTTGCAGACCAGTGCGATGACGCGACGCGCGATATCCAATGAGAGTTTTATCTTTTCGGAAAAGCAGAGCTCTCATTTACTACCAGTTCTAAGTACCTTGCAACAAAAATTAGAAAATCTCAATAAATCTGACCTTATAGATTGCCATTCATTAGTTGAAGCTATTCAGCAAGGTTTAAATAAAAGGTAACTTATTAATTTGATTAATACATATGTTATTTAATTTTAAATAAGGATTTAATTGAAAAATATTACTTTATTTTAAACTATTGATTTAAAAGTATTAATTTCAATAAAACAAACAATGTCGCTTAATTTACTATATTTGATTTTAGATTTCTTACAATATTTGAAACAAAAGAATTAATAATAGCAGCATGTTTACATCCAAAATTTAAGTTAAACTGGTTAACCGGAGAAAAAAGAAAACGTGCTGAAAATTACTTGGAGGATTTATTGGGAATCCGATCAACTGAAAATTCTTCAAAAGTTGGAAAATCTGACGATCACGATGATTTTTTCATTTTTGAGCAAAAAACGGTGCAAAATGAATCTGAACAAAAAGAATTGCAACGGTTTTTAAAATCAAATAATTGTAATATAGAAATGTTAAACGACTATCCAAAACTTAAAAAACTTTTTATTAAATATAATATAGCTCTACCAAGCGGTGCATCTGTAGAAAGAATGTTTAGCATCGGTGGCTCTGTATTAACACCACAAAGAGGGCATTTAAATGATGATACTATGGAGCAACAAATTTTATTAAAAATTAATAAAGAATTTCGATAAAATTTAATCATTTATTTTGTAATAAACCTTGAATGAAATCTTGCTTACAATTTTTTAAAAGTTTTTCTTATGCAAAATAATTTATTAGTTTGTATTGTAAAAAAGTAACGGAAATTGTAACGACTCGTTACTTTTTAGTAACTGTAACGGTAATGAGTTACTTTTTAAAATTGGTAACGAGTAACGGTAATGAGTTACTTTTTAGAAAAAATAACGGTAACGGTAACGAGTTACTTTTATAAAGTAACTTTCCCAACCCTGATAATATGTTAGTGATCCCATATTAAGTTATAAGAACAATTTTGCTCGTGAATCTTTGAATGATTTTAAATAAACTTGAACAATAAACCTTAAACATAAGTTTATATGAACTTTTTTTATCCATTCGATCCCATTTACACATTGTATAAATTTAAATCCGACCTTTATGGACATCCGGTATATTACATTATTAAATATATCATTAAACATATCAAGGAGTTATATAACGGGGGTTTTAATAATAATATTGGACTTTAGGGACTATACTTTAATTATGTTGTAATATGGGTCTCTCATTTGCTTCAGAATGCTATTATAATTCTAATTACGTTTGACAGTTTTGTCAAACTGTTACTCTGATAACCTCAGTTTTGGACCCATATTCGAAATGACGTTCCCCTCAGTACCCCTCAGATCAATTAACAAACAATGCACCGCGAGGGAAATTAAGTTGTAAAGTAATTCACATTGTGTGATGAGACTAGATTTTTATTTATGAAGGAAATTACATCTATAAGCATATATATATATATATATATATATATATATATATATATATATATATTATTCGTATATGTAAATTATATAAAATACACACAAACAATTAATTAATATAACTTTACCATTGATCAGTCTTTATTTTGTGATTTATAAATCTCTAACTAATTGAAATGTCCATTGGTGATGTTACCATATACAAAGTTCATAATTATTTGTCAAGACTGTTATCTGTTTAACGTAGAAACTTCGACGTTTATTGGTCCGATGGGATGCCGATGACGAAATAGTGAAAGACGGGGAAGGAGTAGACAACGTCATAGTGGAAGAGAAGGTAGTTGAGCAATAAAGTTAAGAAAGGGAAGGGTAAATGGAGGCACTCATCGTATACTGATTAAAAATACAAACTGGTATCTCTTGAGAATAGGTGATCAGAAAAGTCTGGATATCCCGGGAGATGTGAAAGTTTGTGACTGAAGATAAATTCTCAAGGTGAAAATGGATAAAGCTACTGAGAGCAAAAGTAGACTTTTAGTCTAACTGAGTTCTAAACAATAGATATTTTTTAAATATCTCTAAACATCAGTGTATGTATATATACATACTTGTTTAGTATATTTTATATTTAAAAAATAATAGATATTGCAATGTTTACGTAAAATTGTTGGACGTATGTTTTGCCAAAACCTTTATTAATTTGAATATTTGCAATTCAAATCCAGGTTCTTCTTTTGCACTTAAATATGCAAATTAGCACATTTCCGTGTACGTTAAACGAAAAATTGTACGCGCATATAATATTCATAATGCTTTGAAGTACGCGAGTTTCTCTTGTTAAAAATATATGATAATAAAAGGGCCTCATAAAACAAAAGAGCGAGGTCGATTTTCCTCGGCCAGTGGTTTGCGCGAAAGCCGAAGAGGATCAAAGATGATAGAAGTTTAATGCAGGACGAGAAGCCTCAAGGACGGCCAAAAAGGAACGCTAGCTATAAAGCCAGACAAGTTAGCGGCCAGAGTAGCGAGGAAAACGAAGGGTCGGAGGGTTGATGAAAAATACAAAAATCCTCTCCCTTGAAAGGATAAAGGGAATGGCGGCGAGTTTATGCCAGGAAAACGACACGACGCCAGGACACTCGAGGCCAGCAGGCCCGCGAACGAGGGTAAGGTGTTTGTCAACGGTTGCCGGTAGTTAATTACTTTACATGAAAGGAACTTCCAGCCGTTTCGCCACTCGAGGCAACCTCGCTTCCCGCGTGCCATCAATTCCTCCCCCTTCCTCCCTTGCATCTCGTTCGTGAACTTAACATCACCCCTCGCGTCCCTCGTCTTCCTATCATCCCTAAGAGTTTACGAGTATCTAATCCAGCGGACAGATCGTACTCACACTGTAAACGCGAACATCGTATATTCGTTATTTCCGCTATTTTCGTAACTATAAAAGGGATAATTAGACACGAAAATCTGCTAAATCTAATTATTAAAAGAATTTAATTATTAATTGTAAAAAAATTAATCGTTACATTTTCTTATTTTTCATAATATCTTCAATTTTCTGATATTTGCTATCGTCTCTTATCAGTGTTAAATTGTCACTGAACATTATGCGATAAACTTTTATATTGTATACGCACAGTAAGGAAAGTTACGATTCCGCAGTTTGCAAAAGATTTTTTACACGATGGCGGTGATATCCGGCAAGTCTGAGATGTACAATATATTAGTTGCTTTCCATTTACATCAAAACTCAGATAATTCTCACTTGTGACGTCATTACTCAGTTGAATGCATGTTCCTTTTGATGCTAGCAAGTGAGATTCAACTGAGTTTTTACGTGGTTTCTGCACACGATCGAGACCGTGTGCTTTAGTGAGTCTAACAGACTCACATTAAAAGTGAGGTTATGAATCTATATTATTATGTGGATAGCTTTGTTACCAAAATAAGCAGGTCAATGACGTCATTGTCTGAGTATGAAATACTCACATAACTGAGTGACTCAGTATCAGCTTGAGTGCAAATGGAAAGCAGCTATAGTTACACGCAATGTGCGCGCACGCGTATACATTTCGAGTGAAGAGTTTTCGCGATATTTCTTACTCACTCTCTCGTAACAACGCAGCAACAGAAATAGTAAGCACAGCGTGTGTGGGCGCAATACATCATTCATATATACCCGAATCTCATATCGGTTCCTGATCCTCCGGCTATGATGGCTTTTGAAGGGCCACTTCCCTCTCGCGTCTCACCCCTGTACTCTCAGCCGCTCTGTTTATTGTTACGTCGCATTTATGCATGAACCCTCGCGATTCTATTGTCACGAACACATGACGGACTACATCGGGCACGGGAGAGAACGCTTCGTGCTTTCTGAGCGGAAGTCGGTAGCGGCGTGAATGGAGATAGGGTTTATTGGGCCATAGAGAGAGAGAGAGAGAGAGAAAGAGAGACCGGAAATCGATGGCATAGCTCTATCTTGCCGAGAGCGTGTGACCTTTCTACCATGTGCGGCTCTCGAAAACCAGATTACTGTTTCTCTCGTGTTTTTAATTACACGCTCGTTGCTTAAATCTCGCCTTCAGCGAGATGTTTAATACCCGTATTCATAGTCCTTCCTTATTTTAAGGACGGAGGAAGCCTCCATGAAGGATTCCTTGAATCTGCAAGGCCACCTTGTTTCATAGATGGACCTCGAGTCTCCCTTTCAGAAAGAAGGAATATTTTAAGGATTTTTAGTGACCGACTGGAGGCAGCACCGTTTTATGCTGCCTGCAACTAATTTCATATAATACAAATGAAAACTTTTTCGTATCTTCAAAAAATTCCACGGGATTTTCTCAATCGCGAATGTATCTTTTCGAAATCCGCCACAGAATCCGATTCTCTAGATTTTCGTCTTCAAATCCATCGTCAGAATCATTTAAAAATTTATTGTCCATTATCCCTTTTTCCTTTATACACTTTCAGTTTGAGAGCGCGACAACAAATAACCACAAAACCACAGATTGAAATGTAACTAACTTTTGGAGGTTATATTTGGTTATATTCTGCGTATCGTCTGCTAAAAAGGTCGCATCACTCCTTAAGGAAGCTCGTGACCTTCCTTGAGATAAGGGAGCCAATAAGATTCCTTGTTCGGTCAAGGAAAGTTTATGAAACGTGGAACGAGGAACAAGGAATCCTTATTCCTCAAGGACGGACTATGAATACGGGTATAACTCTCTCGTTCTTACTTGTAACTTGCGTTTTTAACATCATGAAACTCGTCCTTTATAATAGATTGTCGAAGAAAGAAGAAGAGAGCGTATAAAATTAAACGATACAGTTAACTATATAGTATATTCTTTTTCTCATTTATTATTATTAAAGACTTTTATCAAAATTAATAATAATAGATTTATTTTATCTCAAAGATATGTAAAATTTTGTTCATTTAAGATAAGTGATTAGAAATATTTCGGAGGCGAGTCAGCGATACTTGATAGGCAAGAATAATGAAGGAATTGTTATTGTCCAACTATCTATACTACATCTCAAGGTCGTAATCTCGCGAAGGGCAAATGTGAAGGGTGCAAGGTCGGAAAGGCGGGTTAGATCAGTGGCGCTCGCGGGGACGGTTAAACGAGGAGGAAGCTCTTCGACGACGTCGTTTCCGGCCAAGTCTGATGCGTCTTGACTCGAATCCCGACGTTATCGCGACAATTGAATGGCTCGAGTCCTCCTTGCTTTGCTACAGTCGCTGCGCGACTATGATAAGCCTCGGGAACAGCCTTTAATGGTTTCCCTCGCGATTGCCGGTATCTGTATCCTCGATTCAAGCCTGTCGTCTATGGTGCACCGCATCTCGTTTCATCGTCGATGCTACCACTTTTGCGGAGACACGCATGCGGTAGCTCGACGAGGGACTATCGATGATCCTTTTTGCGATGCGAATTTAGATCGTGCCACGTTACGAGTGTGCTTTCTAAATGTGTTATGGCAGCAATCGAAATGTGTGTCTACGTGTGATCTTACGTCTTATTAACTAGATAAAATCTCAAATTATACGGATCTTTATTAAACCTTTTTTTTATTTTTATTTTTTTTATTTTATCAAGTCATTTATTCAACGATATAATCCGTTTAGATGCGATTGTTGTCTAGATGTAATTCAATTTACGTCTGTTATGATGGAATATTATTCACAGAATACCCAGGAGAAAGCGTCAATATTTGCAAGGGACAATTAGATTTTCTTCTTCATGTGACTGAGATAATATAAGGAACTACAATATAAATGTACAATCCTCTTTGAAATTCTATTGTTTTAAAAATCTTTATTAGACGTATAATGTATAATTATCTTTCTCTCTTTTAAAGTTTAGTTACATTTTCTTTAAAAATTCACGTTTATTGACGGATATAACTTTACTCACAAACGTGTTATACCACCGCGCTTATATCGCCGTCCCATATTGCACGTGATCTATACAATCGGATTAGAATTCGGTACAAGAGACCTCGATCGGCAAACTAAACTGAGTTAAGCTCAGTATTAGAAGCCAAGCCTCGTTTATTAATTCAAACCGAAGTTAACCGCCCGGTGTTTCTCCTCGCGAACTCGAGGAAAAGCGCTGGTGTGCGACGTTACTGGGAAGGCTACTACATGGTTACACCGAAGTTAATCCTTGCAAACACGATGCTATCATCAATATCGATAACATATACATAACTCTCTAAAGATCTTAAGTAATTATCGCATTTTTGAAACTAAGAGTGTTGGCAAATTGGGAATTAAATGGAAATTAATAAAATTTGAAAAAAAATTAATATAAGATGATTTGAATTAAAAGAAATGCGCGGCAAATTATTAATAATTTTTTTTTAGCTATAAAAAGAGTTAAACGATATTCGTCGATAATATTTAGAATGGAACGTGTTTTTTTTTGCCACTTATGCAGACGTTAAGCAGATTTAATCATACATTTTTTGAAAAGAAATTTATATATACTCGCTAATTATAAGCGAATAATACAATTTATGTTTGCATTATTTAATATACAATTTATAAAAAATAGCTTTAGTGTATATACAATTTTTTAAAATTATATTTTGATATTAAAATTGTCACTTTTTTGCATATTTGCGTGTAAATTCGATAACTTTTATTTTTGTGTATATATGTGGAACACTGTGATGTTTCGCATGATGCATTTGCAGAAATTTGATGATCTCGCATAGAAAATATTTAATGTAATAAATACCAAATATATGTACTAATAAATATCTCTCTGATTCTGTAAGTATATTAAATAAGCTATTATCAGCAATACAATAAAAAGATGCTTTTGAACAAAATAAATAATTGAAAAAAATATTCCAACATAATGCAAAAAAAGCGATCAATTTTAAAAAGTGTCTATATGGACTACAGTGTCTACAGTTTATATATAAGAGTTATTTAAGATATATGCAGTATAGTATTTAATTTAAATTTTAACTACACGCGTGACTCATAGAATTCGGATCCATTGGTCTATGTTTTCATATTTCTCTCAATGGCATGTGCTAATAATTCCAGTGAAAGAGTTTCCATTCGATTGCACACTTTCTAAACACGATTACGCATGATCATACGCCCGGGGAATACCGTCGTAGTCCGGAATCAACCTCGTTACCGGAACTTCCTTGTCTGACGGACAAGATGTGCCGGGCCAGTGACTGCAGGACGAAGGATTCGCAAGAGTGCAGCCTTAACTCCGTTGATTTGATGGTAGATCGAAGGGAAGTGGGAAAAGGCGCGAGCCTGCAGGGGTTTGGTTTCCGGAGAGATAGTCCGCGGAGGGTGATGAAGCGGAAAGGGAGTTTGCATAGCGGAAGTGGATCCTCCAATCGATTCATCGAAAAACATCTAACCCTCTTGGATACTTCCTGGAAATCTTTCATAGGAAGATTTGTAGAGTCCCGAGAACTGTCTCCGGGAGATCGCGACGAGAGACGGCGGAATATGATGGAGTCGCACGGAATGCCAGACGCATCGCCGATAGAGAATACAAGTGCGACTATCCTCTTTCTCTCCTTCACCCTCTCACCGTCTTGCGCCTACAAATGCGTCTTACGAGTAACACGCCGAAAAGAAGGAAATAGAAGAAATGAAATTTGTTCCATGTACCCGCAACCGCCCGTCTCGTTCCGCGAATGCGCCCGCTCTCGCCGGCGAGTATTGAATATTCAAAACTTTCCTCGCGGAAGAAACTTTTGTATCCTCCTTGGCGAGTTTGTACCGCCAGGCAGGAGGGTCTGGCTCCGTTTCCTTCACGATTTGTGGTTTGCCACGGCAGTTCGGCGAGGCGATTTTCCCGCTGAGGATTCTCCGATTCTTCAAGGCATCCGCAATCCCTGGCGAAATAACGCAACCAACGTTTCATTTGTGAAAGCGACAGTACTCGCTTGGGAATAATATATTGAAGTTTTCATTGTGCTTTAATGTTTAAAAAGTTCTTTTATATATTGCTTGTAAATACACACACACATATATATATATATAAATATACATATAATACAATATATACAATATTATAATTACAATATTCAATTAATAAACGTATACTGTGTATGCATGCGTTGTTTGCAATTCGCTATTCTATTAGGTGTACAACTTTGCTTTCGCCGTTTTTTTCCGAAATTCGAGGCTTTATTGTAAAAAACTGGTTATACATTTATGATTCAAAGTATTGTCCATCGCTGGCCACTACTTTCTCCCTCTTTTTGACTTTGACTCGAGTCTTCATTAAGTAATGCCTCCAATTCTGCATCTTCGAAAACCTTCTCTCTTCCACCGCTATGCCGGTCTTCGACGTGAAAATCACCGTTCTTGAAGCGTTCAAACCACTCACGACACGTTCTTTCACTAATAGCGGCTTCACCATAAGTATTTGAGAGCATTCGATGAGCCTCAGCCGCAGATTTCTTCATATTGAGGCAGAAAATTAAAACCTCCCGCAAATGACGAGAATTTGGCTCGTAAACTGACATTTTCAATGGAAAATAACTTTATGATGCAGACACAAATCGACTAATGTTTCTATGGGGTTATGTTGACAGATGCCCAAGTTTATCGCACGACATCTATGATCTATTTATTTCGACCACTACTTACCGCTAAAGCCATCTATAGGAAAACGGCGGAAGCAAAGTTGTACAGCTAATATTTTGCCGCGTTTATATGAAAATAGACATTGTATTTTCTCAAACGTGATTATCGTGAGAATCATAAAAGTGCATCAGTGTCGAACTTTGATCAATTAAACGACGTCGCTTGAAGCGACATTCAAGAAATTCTCTGTAATTAGAACAACGTTAATTTCCAATCATAACTTTGCGCGTGTCTTTCATCGAAACTTTGCGTCACCGTCGCTCGAAGAGCCGTGATATTTTTATAATACTTCGCAAATTATTTTCCGGTACCTTTTCCCCTCCCTTTCGATCCATCCGCCAGGCCGTTATTAGTTAATGGAAAAGGTGGACGCGAAAAAAGGAGGATTCTGCTGCGCTCTGAAATGTGATTAAGTCTTTTTCACGCGGCACGAGAGAGATAATTCTTCCTCTCCCTCTTGGCCCCTTCTCATTTCACTTGGGTCGCAATATTGACCTTTTCCATCTGCTCCAGGCGCAAGACTGATCTAATTATTCCGTGGTTGGGATAGCTGGGATATTGAAAAGGAATATAGCGTGAAGGAGCGGACGTTTAAAGCACGATAATGGTTGACCAAAAGACTAACAACGATCTGAAAGACAGTCCCGAAAATGATGAGGAGAAAGGATATAGATAGTTTAGGCTTAAGATGCGTAGTTTGATGCTGACTGAGATGCCAAACGAAATTAATCAAAGGAAGACTATTACAAAATATATTTCTTGAATTAAATTGCTCCATCTAAATAAAATCATACGCATTTCTTTATAATTATGTACAATAAGCGTCACTTATATGTACCATAATTTTTTGTATACATTTTGCACAAGATTTATATCTGTACAAAATTAAATTAATATTTTTTCTGAAAAAATTGTACCAATAAACGATACATTTTTTTATGTTTATTCCCGATATATATTCCATCAATCTAATATTCTTTTTCTAACGCAAGAAAGATTTAAATTGAAAGTTTATGTAATGGAAAACTCTATGCACTATCTGAAAAAGTAAGAAAGTGTCGTATGTATCTGTCGCAAACGTTCATCGCAAGGCAACATTACGATGTATATTCGATATACATAGCTCTCGATTGATTTCGTTCCACGAATTCACAACGAAATCGATTAGCGAATAGTCGACGAGTATCAAATGTAAGCATATATGCAGGAAGTCGTAGTGATAATGTAATTTCAACGCTGTAATAGCGCGACGCGGTATATATTCGGCATCGTATATGTCAGGAACGTCAAATGCGTGTCGTCTTTGCATAGACAGCTGCTCGCAATAGCGCGGTTGTGCACCATAATTAAATTGCACACGTCCCGTAATAACATACGACGCAAATATCACGAGGATGAATACGAGGATGAATTTAAATATCATCGAATATATATCTTCACGTATAAATTAAACGAGACGGAATTTTATTTCGCACTTTGTAAGTATTTCAAATATTTCACGCGTTTAGATTAAAGGTAAATTTCTCACGAGCATTCGATCCGAACTTACCGCAATTAAATTATACACGACTTTAGATATTTGAGCACAGTCGTGCGAGACATCAAACGATTTTCGAGCATCAGACAGGCAAGCGGTATTATTCGCGGTTTCGGCATTCTCGAGCGAATTGTATACGGACTAACGCAACCATCCGTTTCGTACTCTCGTAGCCGCATTTACATCGTAGAATCTACCCTACACCAAGCGAAACGCTAGCCTAAGGCGATGTGTAACGCGCATACTAAGGACTTTGTCGTTGCGTAGTCTGGGCGTAATATTAGGCGTCGCCAAGGAAGGATGTTCTCGCGGGAATCTCTTCGTTTGTGTGAGACCTTACGAGGCCGCGAGCCAGGGCGTAGGCGTCGCTTACGGATGATATTTGTCCGTATTCGGAGTAACTTGTCACTTAGTGACATTGGGAACATATTCTACGCAACAAAGAGACATCTGCTCTTGCGATGCGTTATGTTAACAAACGGAGATACAATATGATATGGCGCGTTTACATAGACGCGAGTAATAGGCGCGGACCAATCGACGCTTTCGTTTCACCCTCGCCTTATGTCTATGTAATAATTACTCGAGACACTTACGTGCACGCCGAGGTCTCTTACTCTTTATTCATCTCGCTCTCCCTCTCTCTCTCTCTCTCTCTCTCTCTCTCTCTCTCTCTTTGATGCGTTTGCGATCCGCAAACTGCTTAATCAACTGTGCTCTGATCGCATGAGATAAGCGATGTCGTGACATTGGGAATATTAGCTTTACACAATGGATGTTTTTGTTACATCTACGAGACACAAGTGCTAAAGTACAAGTTTTCTATTATAATTTTGAATTTATAAAAATTTTAAATCATGCTTACGATAAAAACAGATACATATTGGGTTGAGTAAAAAGTCATTGCGTATTTTTTGTATGTTCTTCAAAGTCATTTATTTATATAAAGAACAAAGATCAATCAATGATATATTTTCCGTTTTGCTCGATGACCTTTTGCCATCTTTCGGTGAGCTTCATAATTCCCCGTTCGTAGAAGGACCTGTCTTTATTGGCGAAAAACTGAACAAGGTGCTGATTTACCGCCTCATCTGAATTTAACGTTATTCCACGCAAGGAGTTTTGAAGAGAGCGAAACAAGTGGAAGTCTGACGGCGCAAGGTCAGGCGAGTATGCTGGATGGGGCAACACATCCCATCCAAGTTCCAATAATTTTTGACGAGTCGCCAAAGATGTGTGTGGTCTCGCGTTGTCGTGATGGAACACAACTCCTTTACGATTGACGAGCTCCGGACGTTTCTGGATGACAGATTCGTTCAAACTGTCCAATTGCCGACAGTACACATCCGAATTGATTGTTCGGTTCTTTGGTAGGAGCTCAAAAAACACCACACCCTTCCAATCCCACCACACTGCATAACCTTCCTCTGATGAAGTTCTGCTTTTGAAGTCGTTTGAGGCGAATCATCCCGTCGGGACCAAGACCGTTTGCGTTCCACATTGTTGTAAACAATCCACTTCTCATCACCAGTTATCATTCGTTTCAAAAAAGGATCGTTTTCTTCACGTTTCATGAGCATATCGCAGATGTTTATACGCGCCGTCAAATGAACTTCTTTAAGTTTATGAGGAATCCAAATATCGAGCTTGCTTACGTATCCCTTCTTTAGGTGGACGTGAACATTTTTTTGACTGATCTTCAATGTTTCTGCAATCTTTCGTGTCGTGTAACGTGGGTTTGACTTGATCAATGCCTTTATTTTGTCGTCATCAACCTCGGTGGGCCTTCCTGACCGAGGAGCATCTTTGAGATCAAAATCACCAGCGCGGAATTTCTTGAACCTGTTTTGCCACTGACGTTCTTGTAGAGCATCGTCACCGTAAACTTTACGCAATTTTTCACAAGCTTGACGCGCGTTCTTCCCTTTACGGAAGTAAAACAGTAAAATTTGGCGAAAATGCACAGTTTGGTCTTCCATCTTCAACTTGTTGTAAAATCTCCAAAACTCAACCAAATCGCTCAATTTTTTTTTTAGAATGAAGCTTAAACCGTCAGCTGTTAAACGATATATGATAAACATATGTGTGAATGACTCTAGTACTGCCAAAACTGAACTAATGCCATCTGTTGCAAAAATACGCAATGACTTTTTACTCAACCCAATATTTCGCTCTAAATATTGTACTTGCGTTACATAGTGTGCTCGTATTGCTCGGCAGAAACGTCGAGATTATTTAAACTTCACCAGCATACGGCGGTATGCATATAAGCAGTCGACTCGCAAATTGAGTAGATCGTGACTTCCAACGGGGCGAAATACGCTTGTCCGGATGAGCGTGCACCCTGATTGCGCGAACCCATTCCCCTCATGTCTCTTCGTCATGCCACCATCCGTCCGTCATGCCTTTGCCTCGGCAAACAAGGCTTCTTCTTCTCAGGTTTTCACGGCAGTCGAGGCAGCTGGGCGCGAAATACGATAAACTCTCCTCGCGAATCCCCGCGCGAGTGACGGCGTCGAAAAATATTTACTTCCCGAACGCGCCCATCGGTAGCATAACCCGCATCCCGACTCATCCCCCTCGGCCGTCTCCCCTAACCTCTCTCCCGAAAAAGTTCCTATCTTTCCGCCTTCCACTCTTTAGTTCAGCAAGAACTCGTTTATTCGCGGGCCTAAGGTATTTACATAAATCAGCCATGCAATCTCTTTTTATATTTCGTGCCAAAGTATGGCCCGAATATACACGACGGCCTGTATGTGAGTAAATATTGCAGTGTATGCAGTCTCTTAAACCTGTTCTCCCTCATACCTTGTTTCGAATATTCTAAAACGCCACGATGCACTCGTGTACGCACGTGGTACTACAGATGCAGTTTTTTGTCATCATTTTTGACAGATAAACGGGTCACTGTAAAATTTCTTTCCTTTCTCTCGTATAACGATGGAAATTTATCGTGCCGGGGGTGAATACGAGATACGGCCTGCCGCTTTATCTTTACCCGAGTTTTATATACGAGCGTATTATGCTCTTTTGAAAGTCCCCTCGCGCGATGACGATGTTGTTCAATGAATTCACGGCTGGTAAATCGCCACCATGACCAAGCAATGACATATTTTATACATTTTATTATACTTGCCACGCAACGATACATAATATGGATTTCCGTTATGATTACTAGTTTTTTTATATAAGACTGTTTCTTTATTAATATCAGTATAAATTAAAAAAAAATGATTTATAAAAGTCAGTATATATTTAGTAAATAGGAATTATAGAAAATTGAAATATGAGATACTAGAGCATAATTCGTAGATATAAAATCATTCAAGTGTTAGATATTTTTTTTAGATTAATGTTTATATATAATTTGTAACATTTCTTCAATCAAGAGTATACATATATTTCCACCAATTGTCTTATTGAAATTGTTTTATTTACGTTTTTAATACGAAACTTTTATTGTACAATACATATAATTAAAGATAGATGAAAGATTTAATTATTATTCGATACATCAAATAACTTCTCGCGCGTTAATATTTTTAAAATCACAGTTATTCAATTGCCTCAGTATATCATACAGACTACGAGAGACGAGATGCTTGTGACTAATGAAATCGAGTGTAATAGGGTAAATCTATAACCCGGCTTTGATGTTGCTTTAGGCATTCGCAACACATTACCGAATGAGTATCCGGGTCGATGTCCCGAGAGATATTAATTGATCATTGAAAGACAAATATAAGCGCGACTGTCGTGCGAATATTTTCAGTCTGATTGGCTAATGAGGGAAAAGGTAAATCGCCATCAGGTATGAATAAGAATTATGGAGATAATAGCGCGAAGCAATTAATTAACCAGAAATCCGTGAAACAAAATTGCAGATTTCATTTCATTTCTTTTTTTTTTTTTTTAACGTTTATAAATTTTAGATTCTCATGATTTTGAAGAGTCGCATTCAAATATTTGTATAAACAATTTTAAGATTGGGAAATAAAAGGAAAGTTATGCGAATTTTTAATAAATATATTAGTCGTCTTAATAAGAGCAAGAGTTATTTTGCTTACAAATTGATGTTTTAATATTTAAAAAAAAAAACTTTTTAGAAATAATAGTAGAATACACAGATTATACACATAAGCAATAAAATTAATGCAGCATATTTCAATGAATATATTAGAAAAAATATTTTTGTTTTATATTTTTCAAGCATTTGAAAAGAAATAACTTTCTTTTCGAGAATAAAAATTTCATAATGAAAGATATATATCTTAAACTCTTCGGATAGTAATAAAAAGAGAACATTTTTATCGATGACTAGGAATGTCTTTGAAACAAAAGCCGCACTTTCAACATTTTCTGAAATACAGGAATTCTTATCTTACTTTTACATCAAACCGACTTCATGCTTCGCTTCTTATTTTTTACATTTTTCACCCGAAGTTGGCAAAGTGTTTCGCTTGTATCGATACTTTTTGCTCATCGCACAAGAATCAAGGAAGGTTTCGAAGGCGATTTAAGTGAAAAAAAGAGAGAGATTTCAAGATGGAAAAGGAGCTTATTTCAAGAGCTAGTTTTCGTTAAAAGAGCTAAGAATGATAGTTGATAACCGAGTCAATATCAAGCGAGTATGTGTATCAATGAGAATCTTCGATGATTTTGCGTTATCATCGGTAATGATTTTTACTATAATAAGGATAACAAAGAGTCATCAAAGGTTCTTATTGATACACATACTTACTTATTATGGCTCGTTTGTCAACTATCATTCTTATTGTTAGTTTTTTTAGTGGCTTGCATTTATATTTGTATGATATAAAATCTGGCTATAATAAATTAGTTGCATCTATAATCTTACAAACAGAAACTGCTGTTTTGAGATAGAAATCGATAGATAAAGATCTCTAGCACAAATAACATTAAGCCAAGCTAAATTTGCGCCGATTCTCGAATCTTAGCCGCGATTGTGATCTCCAGATTTCCAACATTTCGCAGATATAGATTCCCGAAATCGTCTTAGATGCTTGATAAGCAGCTAGTTATTATCCGGAATGCGGTTTTCACGTATCCAGTATCCAAATCGTTTCAGCTGCGGACCGATCGCGCAAAGCCGGATTATCCACCGTCTGGGTGGATCGCTCTGAGAATGGTACTCTGTGTTGACGTTCGGATAAAATTTATATAGACCGTGACAAATCTTTCACAGCCAGTTTTGAAAATAAAAGCTCTTGAGTTAATTCTCGGATTGCATTTTAATATTAAAAGCAGCAAAAATGTAACGTTTAATATTTTGAATCATTTAAAAGATAAAAACATTTGTAATATACTATGTGTAGATATCATACATAGAAATTTAACATACACACGTATTTAATTTAGAGAGATAATAGAGAGATTTTATCATTTTTAACTAAAAACGGAATTAATTTTTTTTTAAAGAACTCTTCTTCTTAAGATCGTAGTTTTAAGTTTTAGACACAATTTTTCTATCATTTGTCAGTGAGTCTTACAATAATTAAGAAAACAATTATCGTATAAAACAGAATGAACGAATTTCGAACCTGAGAAAACGTAGGAGATAATCGAGCAAAACGGTATTCAATCGCCTTTCAAACTCAAATGAACTTAACTCTTTAAGTGAATCGCAGATGCGCTCCTTCTTCATCTGTCTATGTCTATAGTTACGTTGTCTTCTTCAATGAATTTGCCCGATAGGAAAACGGAGGAACGAATGAAACTGAATAATCGCGTTATACGACTTTGGTGCGAGTTCGGAGCAATTCGTATGTTTGCAAAATTTAATGAGCTATCGTATATCAGTATGATTACTTTAGTCTTATAGAATAGCAATTTTAATATTACTAAAATAGAGTAATTAAAGAAAGACAGAGAGAGTGGAAGAGAGAATAAAATAATAATTTTTTATTTCAGTGTAATTGTAAATTATTAAATTAATATTATTAATATCCTTAGATATATTAATATTTATTCATATTAGGCGTACTACTTTGCTTCCGCCGTTTTCCTATAGATGGCTTTAGCGGTAAGTAGTGGTCGAAATAAATAGATCGTAGACGTCATGCGATAAACTTGGGCATCTGTCAACATAACCTCATAGAAACATTAGTCGATTTGTGTCTGCATCATAAAGTTATTCTCCATTGAAAATGTCAGTTTACGAGCCAAATTCTCGTCATTTGCGGGAGGTTTAATTTTCTGCTTCAATATAAAGAAATCTGCGACTGAGGCTCATCGAATGCTCTCAAATACTTATGGTGAAGCCGCTATTAGCGAAAGAACGTGTCGTGAGTGGTTTGAACGCTTCAAGAACGGTGATTTTCACGTCGAAGACCGGCATAACGGTGGAAGAGAGAAGGTTTTCGATGATGCAGAATTGGAGGCATTACTTAATGAAGACTCGAGTCAAAGTCAAAAAGAATTGGCACGATCATTGGGAGTGACTCAACAAGCAATTTCAAAACGCCTCAAAGACATGGGAGTGATTCAGAAGCAAGACAATGATTTTGCAGCATGACAATGCTCGACCCCATGTCGCGAAAGTGGTCAAGACATACTTGGAAACGTTGAAATGGCAAGTCCTACCCCACCCGCCGTATTCTCCAGACGTTGCTCCCTCTGACTATCACTTGTTTCGATCAATGGCACACGGCCTGGTTGACCAGCACTTCCGGTCTTATGAAGAAGTAAGAAATTGGATCGATTCGTGGATCGCTTCAAAAGATGACCAGTTTTTTCAACGCGGGATTCGTACGCTGCCCGAAAGATGGGAGAAAGTAGTGGCCAGCGATGGACAATACTTTGAATCATAAATAACCACTTTTTTACAATAAAGCCTCGAATTTCGGGAAAAAACGGCGGAAGCAAAGTTGTACACCTAATAGTAGAGCGCGCGCTTACAATAATAAAATTTGGATTTAAAAAAATAATCATAAAATGATTATTTGTAATAAAAGTCTTAAATTTATATCGTCATGTAATAAACAATCTAATATCACGAATTGAAAGAAGAAATACTAGACAACATTTTTCTTACTTAGACAAGCTCTCTGTGACAAAACTTTTTACAATCCATAAGCCTGAATCTATCGTCTGGTTTCTTAAATTCGTTCATCTTCATAAAGGCTCTCGTTTTATATTGCTGCTCCTTTCTTAGCCGCTCACTCTTCCGTGGCGGTTTCTAACTCTTCGTTCAAGATTCCCATCTGTCTCCGTTTTCAGTGTTGCACTGTAGCAAAATGAAGACGCCAATTTGAGCGAACTGATGCCACGCAAATGCCACAGATTACCGTGAAAAATGGCCGACCAAAATTGCCCTGTGTCTTCTTTTCCTATGCTTCTCACGCTAATTATCTCGGAGTTGGATCCCACTCTTTCATTGTTCTCGCTGTTTTTACGTCGGTAGGAGCTCAAGAAGAATCCAAGAATTCTTTTTATGTGATTTAATTTCGAGCGATACACCTTTTCTTGGGGAGAGAAATGTTCCGGTTGCCACGTATTGTTTTGTCCGCAATAAAAGAAAAAGCGCGAATATAAGAATCCAACAATACAACGAAGGAGTAGAGTCTTAAGTGAAATTAGTATAATGCGAAGTTAAGTAAATCCACATCTTTTGTTTTTCCCTAAATGCTATCATGATTTTTAACTCTTTCGCATTTGCATTTGGATGAAAAAAAAAAAAAAACGCGATACTGAAAACATTGTATGAAGATCTAGTGATAGCTCTCTAAATTTTTCGATTTTTTCATCTTTACATATAATCTATTTTATTTTTGTTTGATTTTATTTATCTTCATACCACAGAACTTTCAGAATTCCTAAAACTTTTCGATTCGTCGGATTATCGGCAGAGCGTTACATTATTCTTGCCATGTTTCAGTACAATGATTACATCACGGACGTTTGGCTGTTGAAGCTCTCCGAGCAGCAGGATCCATTCCGCTTTCGCATGCACGCACAGCGGGTCTGCATTATTGCGGCTTATCCGGTATTACGCTTATGTGACGCCGGTAACGCGCAGCCTTAAGCGCGCGCGATGTATCGAACACGGAATTACCCCATGAATTCGTCTCATCTCTCTCCCCCCATGGAAATTCTGTACACAATACTCAAAGATCTCCATCGTCACCACCCGGTTATCTTTATCGGTGGCTTCACGTCGCAACGGAGACATAGACTAATCTTTTCTTTTTACTGTATTTCATTGGCTTATTATCGCGATGTTACCTTCTTCTTCTTCTATCTATTTTATTATTCATTACAGCTACCATATTCCATTACGATCAATCCATGATCTCTCTGTGCACGTTTGATAAGAATACACAATTCGAATGAAAATTTAAATAAAATAAAAAAATTTCTATAAAAATATGTTAAAAACGTAAATATATATAAATATTTAAAAAAAAAATTGGTAGACAATTTCTAACTTTTATTTTTATTTTTTTTTATTTATTTTATTATTATATATTGTTTCATGTGCTAAGTTCCTTGTCACGTAAATTCTTTACTAAAATTAATTTAGCATTAATTTAATTTAATTTAGTTTAATTTAATTTATTAATCATCTAAAAAATAAAAAATAAATTGTGAGTAATGTCATGATATTCGGCAAACTATTTCCATCGTCGCATTTCAATGCTTGTTCCAATAAGTGCGCATAAAATTCATTTATTCAATCGGAGTCGTCAGGATGGGTCACTCGTAGATGTGATCGAATCGTTCATTAGAATCACCATTTTTTGCCGCATGAAAAGCAATCGAAGAGGATCCTGAAATATTGAAAATGCTTAACTTTTTCTCTTATAGTCTCTCTGTAGATGTCTCCAAAATATTCTGCAACACATATACAAAAATTCGATTAACTTAATAATACATTACAGTGTCGAAATTAATACGCACATTTTATCCATGGCTCCATATATTTTAAATACATTGAAAATTTTATTTTATTTTAATTAAAATATGTTTAAAACATATATTATACATTGTGAGAATTTTTAATCTGGAATGTTATATTAATTTTGTGCAATCTATTTTATTGTTTCGTTACTGCTTTAATCTAAATTATCTTTTTTTATATTATTTATAATAAAAACGGCAGATTATATTTTTGCTAAAAAAGGTAAAAAAATAAAAATTCTTAGAATTTTATAAAATACGTAAGATTTATTTTTTTGCACCAATTCTATAATATTAAAATGCTCTTCGTTGTTTGTCAATCTCATCCAATTTATTTCAAAAAAATTAACGTCTTTTGATGATATCTTAAAATAAAGTAAACACAAAAAAAAAACCTTTCTTTTTGGCATCGTTAAATCAACGTTATATTCTGGCGCTAATATTTATAGCTCTTCAAAAAAAATTGCTTTTATATTCTACATGATATCGTTTACTATATTTTTGCGAGACAAGTAACACAGTGACTAGCATTTTAATTGATAATCTCATTTATTGACAAGAGTCACGTGTATATTGTATATTTTAGTAGTTTGGTGTATGCGACGCTCATTAATCAGAGAAAATAAAGTTCAACTTCATATCGTTATCGACTACAGTCGTTGTCTGCATTTCGTCAGTTAATGATATAATCTTGTTATGTAACGACGTGATATGCCTGCAGACAGCAACTCTGCTGATTGCGAACGAACTTCTCGCATTCTAACAGCGCTCGTACTTTCTACGACGCTCGCTCGTTGTCTCTCATCTCCTTCTCTCTTTTATCCTTTCTGCTCTTTCTTGTTCCTTCTCTCACATGACTCTTGTCAATCGATACACGTGTTGGACGGTTAAGTCTGCTTCACGATAGACTTTGTTTGTTACGTTTAGTCTCTTAAGTTACTTATTTTTCAGAATTATGGGATAACTTTTTAGTATCGGATTTATTCGTATATATATGTAATCAAAGAATTTAAACACAAAAATCAAATTTTTTAAGAGTCTAATTATTAGCAAGTAGTTTGAATGATATACTGAGTGGCCCATTTTAATCCATCCAGTCGAATATCTCAAAAACCAAGCCCGGAAGAGAAAAATGTTTCAGACAAAAATTGTGTGGCTTGAAGGAGGCCATAAGATGGTGACAATGATTTGACCTTGGAAAATCATTTGAAAGTCGTGTGAAGGTCAACTTTAAAATCTTAAATGGAAACCTCCATTTTTTATTTAGTATTCTTGTAGCTGACATCGAGAGCTTTCCAAAACACTATAACAAAGTATTTTTTCGTTAAGTACTTTTTGAGTCATTTTATATTTTAATCTGACATATTTTGATATAAAAAATAAAATATTTCGTAAAATATTCAGTTTTCGATAATTTTACCGTAATACTTCTATGTACAGAATAATAAGACAAATTAATTAGTGCCAAAAAAAAACAAATAATTGTTTAAAAAAATACATTGTAAATAATTTTCTTAAAAACAATTTTTTTTTAATACTAATTGATTTGTCTCATTATTCTGTACATAGAAGTATTACGGTAAGATTATCAAAAACTAAATATTTTACGAGATATTTAATTTTTTATATCAAAATATGTTAGATTAAAATATAAAATAACTCAAAAAGTACCTAATAAAAAAATACTTTATTATAGTGTTTTGGAAAGCTCTCGATATCAGCTACAAGAATACTAAATAAAAAATGGGGGTTTCCATTTAAGATTTTAAAGTTGACCTTCACATGACCTTCAAATGATTTTCCAAGGTCAAATCATTGTCACCATCTTATGGCCTCCTTCAAGCCACACAATTTTTGTCTGAAACATTTTTCTCTTCCGGGCTTGGTTTTTGAGATATTCGACTGGATGGATTAAAATGGGCCACCCTGTATACAGTAGATAATGATTTATAAATGGAATATTCATTCTGTTCTAATTATTATACGATATATGTTTATTAAACTAATAGCTTCAATTTTATTTCGAAGATCCCTACACACATCGCGTTGATCACACTATAAAAATGCACCGTATATAATCCATATTTTATAAAAAATAGACATATAAAAAAGAAAGAAAGATATTCATCTAAAGCTTTAAGCTTTGTTCTCATCAACCGTTGCGTAATTGCTGACTTTGCAAAGGAGGTTACAGTGCTTTTTTAGAACTTTGGAGAAGCGCTTTCTGCTGTTTGACCGCGCATCTTTCGAGTTTAACGACTTTCGCAGTTGCTTGTATATATATATATATATATATATATATATATATATATATATATATATTTCTCGTCTTATTTCTCGGGGATGCGCCCTCGCAGCAAAGGAAGCTGCTGTAAAAAATTAATCGTCCGTTATCGGACTTTTACGATCCTTTAATTGCGATTCCGTGACGCGGGTTTGCAACGGCACTTTATCATCGATCGCGTTATTAATCGCTACAATGTAGCGTCGTAATCTAGGAAAGACCGGAAACAATTGTTTCGCGGTTCAACGTGTACGCGCAACAAGTCGCGTCCGATAAGTCATGGCCCAAACGGGGGTGTCTATGTCGTTCCCGGTAATAAACAT
Organism: Polyergus mexicanus; assembly: GCF_030449975.1. Taxonomy (NCBI): domain Eukaryota; kingdom Metazoa; phylum Arthropoda; class Insecta; order Hymenoptera; family Formicidae; genus Polyergus; species Polyergus mexicanus. The sequence goes on along the minus strand of NW_027223340.1, from coordinate 846,452 downwards.
ATCTGTATCGAGATGGTGCGCGTACATATAAACGGCTACGACTACATGCACATGTAGTATAGAATTTCCAATATTGGGTGCACTCGCGTTATATAAAGACGGATGATAACTATATCATATCTTTGTCGTATAATCGATGATACAGTAATTACCATCTCTTGTATTCAAAAACTCTACTGTAGCGTCCATATTTTATATGTAATGCATTTTAATTAAATTCTAATTACCTGCCTAGAGAAGCGGATTTATAATTTTTCTTTCTTATTTCGTTTATTGTCAGTTTTTTCCACATCGTCCTTAACGAATATAAAATATCTTATATAACACATTTTACACTATATAATTATATACTTAATTAATATGTTATAGAAAGAGAGAAAGAGAGAGTATTTGCTCTCTCTCTCTCTTGCTTGTTATACAGGGTGTCCCATTTTAAAGGACCCACTCAAATATCTCAGAAACACTGCGTTAAATCGAAAAATATTTCAAACAAAAGTTGTGTGGCTTCCAGGGGGCCCTAAGATGGCGACAATGATTTGACCTTGGAAAATCATTTGAAGGTCATGTGAAGGTCAACTTTAAAATCTTAAATGGAGACCCCCATTTTTTATTTAGTATTCTTGTAGCTGACATCGAGAGCTTTCCAAAACACTATAATAAAGTATTTTTTCATTAAGTACTTTTTGAGTCATTTTATATTTTAATCTGACATATTTTGATATAAAAAATAAAATATTTCGTAAAATATTCAGTTTTCAATAATTTTACCGTAATACTTCTATGTACAGAATAATAAGACAAATAATTGTTTAAAAAAATACATTGTAAATAATTTTCTTAAAAACAATTTTTTTTTTTTATACTAATTGATTTGTCTCATTATTCTGTACATAGAAGTATTACGGTAAGATTATCAAAAACTAAATATTTTACGAGATATTTTATTTTTTATATCAAAATATGTCAGATTAAAATATAAAATAACTCAAAAAGTATCTAATGAAAAAATACTTTATTATAGTGTTTTGGAAAGCTCTCGATGTCAGCTACAAGAACACTAAATAAAAAATGGGGGTTTCTATTTAAGATTTTAAAGTTGACCTTCACATGACTTTCAAATGATTTTCTTAGGTCAAATCATTGTCACCATCTTATGGCCCCCTTGGAGCCACACAACTTTTGCTTGAAACATTTTTCGATTTAACGCAGTGTTTCTGAGATATTTGAGTGGGTCCTTAAAAATGGGACACCCTGTATAAATTTGAAAAAGAACTAGTTATATTACTGATGTACGTATATATTATACGCAGCTTTTTCTCCATTATACATATTTTTATAATTTCTTTTGTATTATTTTATTTTTTTAAACAGTTTTTATTAAAACAATTGTAAGTATTCTTTTTTCTTTATTAAACTATTTATTAATTGTTTGCATACGGTCACTCTCCAAATAACAACTTATACCTTTGTATTTTTGTATTTGTTTGATGAAATTTTAAGAATAATGAGATTAGTAAGAAATTGACCTTGCCGTTGGACCACAAAAAGGCAGATAGAACATGAAGGCCTGTGAAATAAAAAGAATTTTGAGCGATAAAATGATATTTTTCATGCCAGGAAATAAAATGAGTCATTCAATAAAGTGGTCGTAGTGTCGGCATAACGAGCCGGGATAAAAGCGGGGATGAGAGATCAAGTCTTCCTCTGTCAACGTCCTCCGTTTCATGTAGCAACCGTTCTCTTCTCGTCGGTTCATCCCTTCCTCATCCCATTCCCACCTTTCTTCTCATCTGGCAAATGGATGAGATAAATTGCGCTCTTGGCACTTGACTTTTAAGCCCACTAGGCAAAGATCTGCCCGACTATACTTACTTTTAAATGTCCTCTCTCTTGACTGAAGCTTCAGCAATGTCGACGACGATGGCAACGACAACGACGACTATTGCGACACTCGTCGGCGACGCCGCGCTGACGACGCGGGTAATGACGCGACTCTTCATGGATTAAGCTGTTCGAGGCTTACGAGCTGGTGATTATATGACGCCCGTGCGATCATCGGATGGGCAATTACGCCACCGTAAACGGTCGTCGTTGGCCTATAAACTCGTCGATTTGCCGCGGTCATACGGTAGGTAATGTTCTCCCGTAGAACGGGAATCAGGGATCAGGTTAGGTGGGATCTGACGGAGGAAAGATAATTACTTATACTGTCGCGATAAAATAAAGTAATAAAATAATAAAAATTTCATTTTAAAGAGATAAACGCGGACAAATAAAATATGTATGCTTTTAAAAATGCATATCCTTCGAAAAATATTTTTAGACAATTATTTTGTAATAAGTTATATATGATGGATGTATTTCTCTTCTATATTATGATGTTTCTAGAACTTAGATGTTTGTCACATCTCTCTGCTTTCTTGTTATAAAATATTTAAATATCGCAATAAGTAGTCCAAAGGAACCAAAAATCTGTAAAAATAAATACAAGAAAATAAATAATAAATACATTGTACTATAAGATAAAGACTTAATATGCATATACAGAACTCAAAATTTTTATCTATATTTTATATTCTCTTAAAAGAAGAAAATAAACCTGTACAAGCTAACAATAAGATGCTTATGTGACAAGGTATATGTGAAACAATGAAAAGGAATTGATGAATATACGGGACAATTTTATCCAACCGTGCGATTATCAATTCGCGACACGTTATCATGACGTAAGACATAATGGAAGCTTAAAGAATGCTATTGTCCCGCGCGGGTGGTCTAGGCGAGCAAGGTAGGATTTAATAATGTTGAGAGGCCGGCTAGACGTTGTGTACATATCAAGATTAATACACACAGCTTTTGGGGATCTTCAATATCTGAGCAGTTCAGAAGCGCGGCATTGTCTAAGGGCGACGACGCGGCTTCGCTCGCTGCTTTATGGCCGCCTCAACCGACGACAGTGATGACGAGCATTATACAACACATAATCGTCCCATTGGCTGCCATCCGCTTGGTACGCATGCACAGAAAACTATATTTAGCATAGACTGCCATTTGCTCGGAACTCGGTCTCGAAAGTTTGCTTTTTAGATAATACATAGTACGTTTCTGTTCTGTTAATATATGTATATATACTGGGTGGCCCATTTTAATCCATCCAGTCGAATATCTCAAAAACCAAGCCCGGAAGAGAAAAATGTTTCAAACAAAAATTGTGTGGCTTCAAGGGGGCCATAAGATGGTGATAATGATTTGACCTTGGAAAATCATTTGAAGGTCAACTTTAAAATCTTAAATGAAAAATTAAATATCTCGTAAAATATTTAGTTTTTAATAATCTTACCGTAATACTTCTATGTACAGAATAATGAGACAAATCAATTAGTATAAAAAAAAATTGTTTTTAAGAAAATTATTTACAATCTATTTTTTTAAACAATTATTTTTTTTTTTTTTTGCACTAATTGATTTCTATCATTATTCTGTACATAAAAGTATTATGGTAAGATTATCAAAAACTAACTATTTTATGAGATATTTAATTTTTTATATCAAAATATGTCAGATTAAAATATAAAATAACTCAAAAAGTATCTAATGAAAAAATACTTTATTATAGTGTTTTGGAAATCTCTCGATGTCAGCTACAAGAATACTAAATAAAAAATGGGGGTTTCCATTTAAGATTTTAAAGTTGACCTTCACATGATCTTCAAATGATTTTCCAAGGTCAAATCATTGTCACCATCTTATGGCCTCCTTGAAGCCACACAACTTTTGTTTGAAACATTTTTCTCTTCCGGGCTTGGTTTTTGAGATATTCGACTGGATGGATTAAAATGGGCCACCCAGTATATATATATATATATATATATATATTTAAAGATTCTCCAACATTTTTTTAGACTTCTCTAGGTCTCAAATATCAAGGTACATTTCTAATTTATTAATATATATATTTAAGATTCTCTAAAATTTTTTAAAACCTTTTCTTGTTTTAATTCGTAAGATATTCGAGATATATAAATATATTTAATATATTTGCCATAATTTTTAGAAAATTAACACAATGTATAGTAATATTTTCTCTCTGTACACGGAAAACGATAGCAATTCAAGTTATTAATTTAATGAATTAAAATTAACAACCTATAAAGTTTACATCATAGATCAAACATTTACCTACTTCATTTATTTTTGCTATATCCAACGAATAAATCCTGACATTAATATTGATATATCTGTGTTAATCAATAATCGAACAGTGCGTAAGAAAATAGCACAATTTCTCAACCGACTCACGTATCACAGTTTTTCGGTTTCGCCGGACAACCAATTTGCGGACGCAAATAGAATGACGGCGAAATTTGACGAGGAAAAATGAGGAAACGCAACGGATGGAGGAAGGAATGCTCGTGTCCTCGTCGTCGTCCTCGACGTCGTGGTATCCACGAGTCGAGAGTCGGCCGAGTAAATGCGAATACGAGTCCTATTCCAATTCCAGCAAGTTAATTGGAATTGTTTGCTGCAGACACCGCGAGCCGTTTGCCCTCGTGCCCTTCTGAATCCTATACCTCGAGCAGCGCCTTCTCTTTGTCACTGGTCTCTCCTGGCTACCGTTATCGTGACTTTAGCATGAAACTCACACCAGCCCGGCAGTCTCGTCGCGTTCATGCAGTTCCTGACATCCTAAGGCCTAAGGGATATTAATTTCTACCACCCACTCGGTGTGCTTACTGAAGGCCTCGTGTTAAAATGTTTGCCCGTGTTCTTTCGAATTGCCTAAATAATCTTACTGTTAACGAATAATTAGCTAATAAATTAGCTAATTATTCGCTAATAATTAGATGTCTCTAGTGTGTGTGTGTGTGTGTGTGTGTGTGTATAAAATCATAAAGAATTAAAAATATTATTATAAATATACAATTATCATAATTTATAAGATGTTATACATCTGTAAGATTTCAATCAGAGAATTATGTATTTAAACAATTGTCTGCATATATTTCAGTATTAGATTATTTTTTATTAAAATATTGCGATTATAATAACGTTTTTAACTTCTTCAGAATATATGTATATATAGAGATATGGCACTTTTTCATCGAAACCCGGCAATGAATTATTCGTTCGTATTAGGCAAATTATACGAATTATTTGAGTGATTCTGAATATGCGGAAGAGAAAAGTAATAAATTCTGAATATCTATGGCAGTTTTTGCATTTACAATTTTAAAATTTATCTTACTCTAAATCGCGTATTCTTATAAATATAAGATTGGTGTAAAAAGTTAGATAAAATTGATTATATTTGCTTTTCTCAAGAGTATCATGTTAACATATATTTTTGTTTAAGATAATAACAACACATAAAACATTGCAAAAATTTTGCAATTTAGCACATAATTTTTATAATTGTTATAAATTATTAAACTTTCTTTTATTACCGTTATATAAATATTTTAAATTTTTCAAGAATTTATTAAAACAAATAATTTTGAATGTCTTCTTGCCTCATCCAGAGGTTATGTCGTTACATAATATTTTTATCAATAGTCTTGCAGAGATCTACGAAATGTTTAAATACGTCTCTACAATACCTGTAAAAATCTGCAAAAACTGCCGAAATATGTCTCATGCAAAAATTAATCAAGTGCGTTCTTCGGCACGGCATTTAAAATCTTTTAAATTATCACATAAGAGGCTATTTATATTGACATTTATAGATAATAGCGATATGTATATAATAGTAATCTCTTTTATAAATATCTCGAATTTTTCCATTTCTAATTATCTCGTTTTTTATTATACATGATTTTTGTTGCACAATCAAGACATACCAAGATTAGTTGAAGTATTTGTTGAAGTTCTCTCTGTGTTAATTCTGATTATCGATAAAGCTCATTCTATCGTTGATTTGCTGATTATATTTCAGATAATTATTAATGATTCATTACGCGTCTTGATCAAAATAAATTCTAGGATATTCTTTAAAACTTTCTCTAACTAGAGAACTAAGGCGATGGTCCACACGATACCAAAAAAAATAATTGCAGCAGTTATTAAATCGCGTTAAAAACTAACATTATTATATAAACATACAAACTATACATTATATTATACAAACAGTTTATATAATATAATGTATGTATATATGCATTATAAATATTAACTATGACCAAAACTAATTAGTTGGCAGGATATAAAAATGTTTTTTTTTTATATTTATTTATACTATTGCTTATATTGCAAAAGAAAAGGAGGAAAAATAAATAAAATAAGATAACTTCGTTATAAGACGCAATATATTTTTTATTAATTGCACAGAAACAATATATATAATTGAATCCGAGGACTCTTATTTTACATTATTACATTAGTGTATAATTTGCTTGTATAAATTGCAAATAATTAATGTTTAAAATGCTAAATGAATTTTTATTTAAGGCCAATTATTCTGGTACTAAGTTCCGAGAGCCCTACTAAATCCAATCCCTGCTCATTGCTTTTCGTGATAAATTGCAAGAAGGTCTCATTAGCACTCAGATTAATAAGAATGTTTTTAAATTCCTGGGATAAAACCTGTGAGACAAACTTAGCAAAGACTTTGGAAGTATTCAATTTTTCTTGAAGAAGAGCATCGATCTTTTCATAAGGTAGCAAAGTATAAATATCCCTGATCATTGCTGTCATTCCACCGCCGACTTCTTGCTTTTTAATTTGTGATTTGAGGAAGCTTTCTATTTTAGGGGGTACATAGTCTTCCATACCGATGGCTTTATGGAATGCCTGGATGTTTTCAATAATATGGACTCCAGCATTTTCAAGGAATACTACAAATTCCTGATATTCTTGAAGACCTTCGACAGCACGTAACAGGTCATGGAATTCGGGTTTGAACATGAAGAGAATAGCTTTTTGTACTCCTTCATCTTCGTTTACATACTTGAGTACTAGATCAGAAATTTGTTCCAATGGAAGAAGCTTTACGAAGTCAACAAACTCTTCCTCTAATGTTTTAGGACGGCCCGGTATAGTAACATCGAGAACAATATACAAGACATCTGCTACGATCTTCAAATTCACATTTCTATTCTTGAGTCTTGTTACAATGATCCGGAAGGACTCACTTTCGGAAAGCCTGTTAACAATCTCTTGGCTGTTGGATCTGAGTTCGTTAAGCAAATTGTTGAAGGCTGAGGAATATCTCAGCTTATCCACGTATAGGCTAATAAAGTCGTCATAATTCAAGAGATCCTTAACGTCTTTGAATAATCCTGCGAGCCCACCGGTTCTCCTCCTCATTACATTATAAGAGACAGGTGTAGGTTCAGGTGTCAGATCAGCTGTAGGGGTAGGTGTAGATGAAGGTGTAGATATAGGTGTAGATCTAGGTGTCGATGAAGATGTAGGTATAGGTGAAGAGGTGGGTGTGGGTGTAGATGTAGGTGCAGGTGAAGGTGAAGATGTAGGTGTAGATGTAGATGTAGATGTAGATGTAGATGTAGATGTAGTTGGTGTTGGTGTTGGTATTGGTGGTACGAGTTCCTTGATTCCGACGGCTCTATTTATCTTATTTATTAAATTATAGCTTTCGACGCCTTCCTCTTGCAGATAATTAAGAAGATTTATCACTTCGGATATATTCTCCAAATCTGTCAATAGATTTTTGAGTACAGGTGTGTTTGCGAGAAACTTAACAGCTTCTTGTACTTCAGGATCATGCGCCAAGTAATCCCTAGCAACTCTAACAATTCTTTTCATAGGGAGTAAATCGAGAATATCTTGAAAATCTTCATGAAGAGGACCTTTGCCGAAATTTGGGAACTGGTGAGATTGACCCAAGCCAATGATCGCCAAGATGGTAAATAGCGCTGATAATAGGAATTTCATCTGCAAATATATTGTAACCGCATATTTAATAAATGTGTAAATATTATAACACATTTTATCATGTGTGTATATCCAAATATAATATATATTAAAAAAATATTATTTTGAAAAAGAAATGTATTTTTTAAAAATTATATTTAATTTGTAAAATTTGAACACATTGATAAATTATAGGAGAAAAAAAGATAATAATTATCTACAAGTTAAATTGCTTGTAATTATATGCAAATTGCTTAAATCGGTTTTTTTACATAAACAGAAATTTAAAAATTTGTATAAACTAAAGAAGAAGCCTTAAAATAGAAATATATATAACATATATTTATATGTATGCGAAATAGATATGTATGTATACAATATTTAATAAATATTTAATAAATATATTTGATAAATGTGTATGTATCATATAATTTGCACATATTTATCATATTCATACATATATATCATTGATTAATTGATTGACTAGTTCTTAGAATAGATTTTATTTGAAAAGAAAATATTAATTTTAAAAGATTAACTACAAATATAGATTAAACATAAAAGATTAAAAATAAAACTATAAATATATAATTCATTGTTAATGAATTAATAAAAAAAATTGGCATTTCACATACATACACATACATTAAATTTTTACTAAGAAAGAAAAAATTGATTCTAAATTATTTTTAAAATAACAAATTAAGAAGCAACAATTAGTAAAAATACTTTGTTAAGCAAAGTTTGTAAAAAAGTGTATAAAAAAGACTTTCTTACTTACCGTGGCAGCTGTATGAATGCGCTTTGAGATCCGTGAATAATTATCGTACATTTATATATACCGTTAGCATCAAGTTACATAAAAGACTAGATAAGATTACGATCAGATCGATATACTGATACGCGAGAAAAAACTAAGGATTATTTGATAAGTTTTTGAACATAAAAAACACGAAAGTTCTTATTATTTATTTTTTTCTATACATATAATGTATCAAATAATGAAAAAACAATTAAGGAATATAGATGCACTTCGCTATTCATATTACGACAAATATATTAAAAATTTATATGTAAATTTATTTAACAGGCATGCATTCTCTTAAATCGGGTGTTCTAATAAAATAATCAATTTTAAATGTTTAGAAATTAGTTCAACTACAACATATTTTACACATTTTGCCTCATAATTTTTATATTTTGATATTGTATAATGACTAGTCATTTATTTTTGGACATAAGTTATGATCGAAACTTTGATATTGCTAATATCTTAACTGCCTATTTCTTATAATATAATCATTTTTAATAAATTGTTTTATCATTGTGATTTGTTTGATATCTTGTTATTAATGATATTTATCTTACACAATAATCGATATCTTAATCATAGATTACATATTTTTCGTAGAATACCTTTTTTTCTTCTTATATTGAACATCTTATAGTGAACTTACATAGCGCGATAATAATTTTTCCTTTTTTCCGATATTTGATATATTGATTATGTCATTCATTTTATTTCCCGGAACATACTTAAGACAACTTATTGCCAATATCGATTTCTTTATTTCTTATTATTATATATATCTATATGCAATTACAAATTATCTACAAGATAACATTCTAAGAAACAAGTTATTTCTCGGAATATATGTATTTATTTATAAACTACAACAATTATTAAAAATAATGGCAATAAAATCTCGATCTATTATAGCAAATATTAATTTGATGCCTAATAAACAATATGGTCTAATTTACTTACACTGTAACAATTCTTTGTATTTATTATTAAGAAATATAGAATTTAGTCGTTACAAAATATCAGATAATTAATTATCAAAATGATGAAGTAATGAAATTCTGTTAACAAAGTATATCAGTCTTATTGTTAAATAATAACAATATTTCTATTGAAGATTTTACAACTTTAAAATAAACTATTTCTATATTAAAAAAGTAAAATATATGAAGCATAATGTATATATAATATATATGTTTTACATATATATGTAAAATTATATTAACAAAACGATGCGAAAACAGCAAACTTTTTTTACAAATAAGATTTTATAAAACATACTGCTTTAAATAAAAGATGTGTGTAGATAAGGAAGAGAAAAATAGAAGAGATAGTGCAAACAATATAACATTTCGTTGAATTTGTTATATTCAATGATTTATCAAGTAACGTTTATATTTTTCAGAAATTGATATCGGCGATGTAATCTTATCTAGTTTTTTATTTAAGTAATCTATTAAATATAATCAATCTAGCATGATGCTATATTCTTCAACCTAATTTTACGACATTTCTATACGCGAATGTCAGTGTTCATCCACAGCAGTCATGATAAGTAAAGAAACAATCTTTATGCACATTACTTTGAAAATTAAATTTATTCAAGTAAAATTATTAAAAAAAAAAAATTACAATTTTTTGTTTTAGTTGCAGATTCTATATAGATTCTTCTTCAAAAATTAAAATTTTGCTCAACAAAATTCTATATAAAATAAATTTGATTAATATAAAAATTTGTTGTATATACTTCTATTTTAAACATTGTATTTTTATATTAATAAGTAATAATACATACATTTGGAAAAGAACACAAATGATTCAGAAATTATGCCTGACATTAAAATAAATAATATTACAGATGACATTCACATACAAGTTAACGTTGTTTGCCGTCTTGTTCATTATCGGCCTAAGCCAAGCTCATCAGGCTCCAGACTTAAATATAAAAATGATATTTTAAAAATCAGAGGAGAGAAAAGAGAGAGAGAGAAAGAGAGAGAGAGAGAGAGAGAACAGAAGGATTGGAACTTCAGGTGATGATAAAATCATATTAGAGAATCAACATATATATTATAATATTTTAAACATTTGCAATTTGCAATTATATTGCGTAACACGTTAAAGTCATTGATAAATATAAAGTTTCGAATTAAATAATTAGTTTTTTTTTTGTAATTAATAACAATTTTATATTATTTTATATATAATATGGACCTATAAATGTCTATAATTAATAAATGATTTTATTTATTTTCTATAATGTAATAAAGAGCTAAATTTTCTAAACAAAACAAACATTTTATCTGCCTGTACACTATAAACTTTAGTACAGTAAACTTTGCACAATGTTTTGTTATTTCATTTATATCACTTTCTTCTTCAGCTACTTTTTTTCACTTCTATTTAAAATTAGCTTTGCCTCCTTTCTCTATCGCAACAGAATGGTTTATCGATGATAGCATACATTATTTTCTCCCTGAGCAAGTTATATCATCGCTGTGTGATAAGATTTATATATAATATATAAAAATCTTTTGTTTCCAGTTTCTAAAGTTAGCAATTTTAAAACAAATAGAAATATCGTATAAAAAGATGTATTTAAAAGAACTTATTATGTACTGATATATCAACTTCTCTGTGTGTATTTTCCGTGTTATTATATCGATATAAATAAATTATCACATATTTTGTAACAAAATTTTGTAGAAATAAAACCTTGCATAGAAAAGCTTCAAAAATTAAAATTTTATTAAATTTTTCCATGCTCAATAACTTATCGAACAATTTTTATATCTCTTAGATGATGATGTCAAAATAATCTTATCTTTTTCCTTATTAACTGATTTACCTAAACATAATGCTTCCAGTACATAAATACGCGAGAATTATTTACGAACCTCAGTGATTATCCACATCTATCACGGTAAGTTAAGAAAAAATTACCGTGTTTTTTTTTTGTAAAAATTTTAATTTTTTTTTGCATTAAATAATTGACAGAATTATTTATATGTAAGTAACGATTTTTTAAAATTTCAATTATGGATATAAAATTAATATGTTTTTTAAAATAATATTTTTTATTGATGTGTCATATTTATATCGTACTAAAAAATACACATTATAATGGTTAGTATTAATTTATTTAGTTTGGGGGTTTTGTTATATTTGCAGATGAACTTCGCATTAGCGCTATGTGCCGTCTTGGCCATTATCGGCTTTGGCCAAGCTCATCAGTTTCCGGATTTCGGCGAAGGTCCTCTTCACGAGGATATTCAGGATATTCTGGATTTAGTACCTGCTGAAGACATCCGGAATGTATTCTTTATTTATTTGGCGGAGGATTCTGAAGTAGCAGATGCTTTTGCACATCTCGTATCCTCAAACATTCTCAGAAATCTAATGGAAGATTTCGAGACTATCCCAGAAGTGATCAACTTTTTCAACTATCTGTATGAAAAAGGTGTCGATATTTACTTCTTGATAAACAAAGTTAACAAAAGACTCGGTATCAAGGAACTCGAACCACTTCCCTCTCGTGCATATTCTACGATGATCACCGGCGGAATTGTCGGCCTTTTCAAAGACATCAAGATACTGTTCCATTATGATGATTATATTCGCATCTACGTGCGGAAGATGAAAACTTCTTCAGCTTTCGTCCGCTTCGTCAATCAACTCAAGTCCGACAATTTCCAGCAAATTATTAACAAATTGTATAAAATTAATTCGTTTCAGATCATTTTGAATTTTCTGAAGAGCAAGGAAGTGAATACAAGAATCGTAGCAGATATCATGTTTATCGTTCTTGGCATTACTGTACCGGACGAACCAGATTATGTTCACTATTCGTACGGTAGATAACAAGATCTTGGATTTTTGGAATCTTATTTTGATAAAAAAGTAATGAAATTACACTAAATTATATATATAAAGATAAGTGAATACAAGATATTCTGAACTATTAAAGTTAACACTCGAATTCCGCTTCATATTACATGACTTCGAAGTTCTTAAGGAATATTAAATAATTATAATATGTCAGAGCAGAAAACTGAATTTAGTCGAATTATTAATTATATCTAGATATTATTCATTTCCTGCAATATAAATAAAGAGCTTATAATTATCATAAAGCAAAATAAATTTTTTATATTCAAATAGACACAATACTATCTCAAATAGAGCAAATAGTAATATCTTAATAATATTGCCTAATCCTTGCTTATACCTATATGTAATCTGTAATTAAAATTTACTTTAAAGTATGCAATATAATTTGTATTCATCTTTAAACTTTCGTTGTTGTGATACTTCTGATCCATTCATGATCCTGGAAAGTGTATCTTTCTGTTACTGATTTATATACACACAAAATTAACTCTTCTTTATTCAATTTACGGTGATAAAATTATGTAGATAATACAAATATACAATTTAAAGTTAAAATATTAGGTGTACAACTTTGCTTCCGCCGTTTTTTTTTTCCGAAATTCGAGGCTTTATTGTAAAAAATTGGTTATTGCTTGTTGAGTCACTCCCAATGATCGTGCCAATTCTTTTTGACTTTGACTCGAGTCTTCATTAAGTAATGCCTCCAATTATGCATCTTCGAAAACCTTCTCTCTTCCACCGCTATACCGGTCTTCGACGTGAAAATCACCGTTCTTGAAGCGTTCAAACCACTCACGACACGTTCTTTCACTAATAGCGGCTTCACCATAAGTATTTGAGAGCATTCGATGAGCCTCAGCCGCAGATTTCTTCATATTGAAGCAGAAAATTAAAACCTCCCGCAAATGATAAGAATTTGGCTCGTAAACTGACATTTTCAATCGAGAATAACTTTATGATGTAGACACAAATCGACTAATGTTTCTATGAGGTTATGTTGACAGATGCCCAAGTTTATTGCACGACGTCTATGATCTATTTATTTCGACCACTACTTACCGCTAAAGCCATCTATAGGAAAACGGCGGAAGCAAAGTTGTACACCTAATACAAATATTTGTAAAAAATTATATCTTTATTAAATTATTGAACAAATATAACGTTATATCTTTATATTTTTAATTAATTTTTAAGAATGTGATGATAGCTTCACATGCAGAATAATTATTGAACAAATGACAATAAAAGTATTTGATGAGACGTAAAATGGTCCAGAAAATTGCGATTAATTCATTGATGATTAACAAATCATAGTAAAAAATTCAATACTTTTAATGTTATTTTAATTTTATAGAGTTGCATATAACATATTGTTTAAAATTACTTGATTTTAATAAAAGACAAAAATTTATAAAATTAAAACCTAGAACGTGCATGCGATGTTAATAAACTTAAGATATCGAATTTAGAATAGTTAATATTTCCGATAAATAAGAAAACAATTGCCTTAAATTTCAATCATAATACAAGTACAAATTATATAACAAATATATAATTAAATAAGATAGTTGTTTGTTTGTCAAAAAAAAATCTGTTCAAAAGAAACGATGGATTCCTTTAATTTAAATAGATCTACGATATTTTCTAGGTTAATATGTGATTCAAAATATTAAACAGATTGAAATATTTTACATTTTTATGAGAGATATGTGTGTGAAATTAATTTAATAATTTTTTATTATGCATATATATAATTTATCAAAAAAAGTGGATCAAATCTGTTTGTAATCTTTCTTTCAAAATTCAATTAATTCGATAAGATACAGATTCGTTATCGAGAAAAATTATCTATTGCTTCTGTATTATCCGCTTCATGTATACTTCAATAAATCTCTCTTATCATACTAATATATGATGAAAGCTTTCAATGAGTCTTATTTCTAAAATATACAATCTCTATTGCGATTATTATGTAAAGAAAATCTATAATAAAATATACATCTTAAATCCGTTTTAAAATCATTTTTTAAATACATTTTATTTTAAAGTCACGTGCTAGGATTGAAATACATAAAATGTTTATTTAATCTTTCAAAAAATGACGAAAAAAATTAAAAAATAAGAAAAGTATAAAAAGAAAAACATTCTATGAAAACAATATATCTGAGCATCCAAAATATTTTTAATTATTCTTTTAATATTACTTTTATTTTTTGTCTATAAAATTATTGAAACATATAAATGTCAATGTTTTATTTTTATTATCTTCATTGTTTTAATCTATTAAAAATTGATTTACAATTGACAATTTCAAATCACGCTGATATTATGATATAACATTTTTAATTTATCGAAATTTTTCAGTAAAAAACGTCATTGTTACGTCTTTCTTAACATACTGAAAGTTTTATTGATCATAAGAGAAGGCGACTTTTGCACCGTGTGTTACGAATGACTACGTACGCTCGCACCTATCCGATAAATAAAATGAATTAGTGCAGGTGCGATGCTAACTTTTAAAAGAAAGTTAAAGAGTTGACATCCGATCTCTCGTGCTGGAGGCAAAAAAAATACCGTTAATCGCGGAATGACTACGTACAGGCATGAAGAAAGCAAAACAACAGAGACAGAAATGGAACTGAGAGAGTGTAGAAGCTGACGGTGTTTCTCTAATTAAAATTGTTACGATTTAATAAGCATCGGAACTTACCATTGGTGCGTAATGATAAGTCATGAGAAGAATAAGTAAGACAGAGCAAAACGAGAGAAATTTCTAAAAGAGAAATAAAGTGAGATCGAGCAATTCAATTTTATACTTTTATTAATAAATCAAATAAATTAGATAAATAAATCAAATTGTCTTAATGATATAAAACAATTAATTACTTATACTGTGTGTAAAGAAATACATGCCAGATTTATTCGTTTTTAATTTCTTAAGAAAAGAGGAAACTTCGTGATCTTCTATATCTTGCACTGCACTACGTTTAATTACACAACGGCGGTAGCATCGGCTTCATAATTGTACTTCGGAGGATCCCCGTTTCCTCTGAAGTTCCACCTGTACGCGGGGTTGCAATGGCAAGTCATATCAAATTATTTTCTCTTGCCGGCCAGAAAACTTTTGCTCGATATTATGGCGGCACGTGGCGGTAATAGCCTGCCGTGCCGGTCCTATCGTTACCGACGTAACGGTCTCGAGGATTTTCACAGTAAAACAAGAAGAACCAACTAAGAAAATGTGCTCGGTATTGCATTAAAGACGCTTGCCTCCGGGCAGAATTCCGCGGGTAATTTCGATACTCCATTCGTTGCCATACCGATATGTAATAATGGATGCGAAAAACGCATACGTAAAAAAGCATTTTGGAATTTCAATAAAATTACAAGATGCTGCGAAATAAATAATTATACTATCGTATTTTACAGTACCGGCGACATTAATTTATTAGAGATCATAAAAGATTTAATAATTATAGATCCATAATAGGAAATAATCTGCATAAGCTTTTGTCAATTCTAATATAATCTTTTAAAATTAGTAATTAATATTTTTAAAATCTCGTTTTGATGTCAGAATTGAAACAATCGATTTCTAACATGTATGAGGACGAATATCTTATAAAAGCGTGGAATGAAGATATAAGAACAGGTGAGAAAAAAATTTGTATTTTACGGCGCGTTATCCGAAGGCGACGTCAGGAATTGGTGACCGGCTAAACTCGGCCAATCGAAAGTCTCTCTCATGTTTGATAGCGGAAAAAAGCCTCCCAATGGCCCAAAGGTCAACGATGGTGCGGGGAGTAAAGCGCTTCTTTTAGTCCTTTTAGTATTACGTCGTTCGTGTTATGTTGCTTGCTTTGCGGAAGACTCTTGGACAAAGGAGGGGACTCCAGGACGATTCTATATTGCCCGAGAGAAGCGGAGGGGTTGCCCGCTAGAAAGTGGCAGAAAAGGTGGCCGTAACAAATCCTCCGCAAGTAATCGAGGTCGTGCCTCGGCAAGGTTTTATTCTCGAACACTTAACTCTATTGCGATTGGATTCTCCAGCTGCCTGTAGTACGCTCGCCATCGCCCGTGTTTCGTTTTCTCGCTACTTTGCCGCTCTCGTCCCGTTTCGCGCGCCCTCTATCTCCTTTGTCTCTTTCTATACTGCTGCTTGTACCGTCTATATCGCGGAACACCTCGGTGGTTTCTTACATGTGGAAACCTTATTACAGGCGACACGATAAAATACCCCAGAGAGACGGAAGAGACCATTGCTCGAGTACCGGCACCGCTATGAACACTAACAGGGTACAGTGAGAAAGGACGATACAAGAATTGTAACCCGTGCAGCAATGACAACACTTCTAAAGAGTGTACGTAAAAAAATATATTTAGAAATGCGCAAAAGAATATACACATACATACATATATGTATATGTATGTATGTTATAATATGTATGTATGTTAGTTTAAAAAAAAAGTAATAGCCATTTCTCATACATACATACATACACACATACATATATATACATATATATATATTATTTTAAAAAGTACAAATAATTTTATCTCCATGAACAAAACTTTTTTCAAAAATGCTGTCTTCTAAATTTTAAAATTTTTGGATAATGTATATATTATCTCTCTATAGAAATAGAAAAATAACATGTAATTCAGAAATTGGACAGTGGTAATATAAATAAAACGAAATATAATTAAAACCATTAAATAAATACAATAACTTTTTTGATCTAACAATAAACAGTTATTTAAAAAAATTATTAACAAAGTAATAAAATAAAATTATTAACAAAATAAATATATTTATATAAGTTATGGAAAAGAGAGAGAGAGAGAGAATATCTTTAGAAAATTCACAATTTTTAGAGAGACAGAAAATTAGATGATTGTATTTTAATTTTATCATCATTATCATTAAAAAATCATTATGCGATTATTCCAATTAGAAAACGATAAATAAGACAAGTGACATAAAATATTAAGAAAGTTATTAGAATATTTACAAAAAAAATGTTGCACTTATCTCGGAACAGCGGCACGATGAATTTTTAGCGATCGGTGTAGAAAATATGACTTTCGCGCCGTAGAATTGCGGGATCGTCGAGCAGAAGAGCGATAAAGAACCGTAGGGGTTAGCAACCTCGGTAGACGTGCACAAGTTCGCTTGTATTTCAATGTCGGGATATCCGGCCACTCCGACGAGTGATGTGGTCTGCTATCCCCGTACATCCGGCCGTCGCCAAACACTGTCGTGTGCGTTCGCCCTTCCGTATGTTTGCTTGGGTTCAACTTTCCTCGGCGCCATGGGCCTGACTGTCACGAGGTGACCGCCTAACGCACGACCCTTCAGCCTGTGACGCGAAAACCGCGTCATTGCGGGTTACATAGTAATATAGCTGCATGTGCACCACGAAAAATACTGTTACGACAGAGCAGGAAGCTGCTTGACAGAGTTTGTTGACAATGTCTTTGTTATGTATGCGTAGCTTATGATTTAGCTCTTTAACAAATAGACTCAAAACTTTAGAACAGTATACGTATAGTAGAAATAAATCATTATCAAAACTGTTATTTGTTTGTATTGTATATATATACATAGATCGGATAGAATATATAAATAATATAATATTTTTTAAATTTTATGCCGATTCTATATTCAACTCAATCAATCAGATATAAATAATAAAATATTACACATAACTCTATATTTGACATAAGAAGAAAATCGGATTTTAAACTTTATCAGATAAAAAGACAAACTAAACACCTTAGATAGTGTATATAGTACATGTAAAATAAATAATTAGAAAACAATTAGGATTAGAAAACTATTAAATAATTAAATTAAAATTGTTCATTCGAGATTTGATAAAAATAATCTCTCAGATAAAAATAATCTCTTACTACAATAGTATATAATTAATTGTAAAAAAAGATCCTACAACACTAAATCTATTTATAATATTTACGTATAATTTTCTAGATTCAATAATTATGTATCATTTCCTTTTTTATTGTTTGTACATTTTTACAATCATAATATATACAGGGTGTCCCATTTTAAAGGACCCATTCAAATATCTCAGAAACACTGCGTTAAATCGAAAAATATTTCAAACAAAAGTTGTGTGGCTTTAAAGGGGCCATAAGATGGTGACAATGATTTGACCTTGGAAAATCATTTGAAGGTCATGTGAAGGTCAACTTTAAAATCTTAAATGGAAACTCCCATTTTTTATTTAATATTCTTATAGCTGACATCGAGATCTTTCCAAAACACTATAATAAAGTATTTTTTTATTAAGTACTTTTCGAGTTATTTTATATTTTAATCTGATATATTTTGATATAAAAAATAAAATATTTCGTAAAATATTCAGTTTTCGATAATTTCACTGTAATACTTCTATGTACAGAATAATAAGACAAATTAATTAGTGCCAAAAAAAATAAATAATTGTTTAAAAAAATACATTGTAAATAATTTTCTTAAAAACAATTTTTTTTTATACTAATTGATTTGTCTCATTATTCTGTACATAGAAGTATTACGGTAAGATTATCAAAAACTAAGTATTTTACGAGATATTTAATTTTTTATATCAAAATATGTCAGATTAAAATATAAAATAACTCAAAAAGTACTTAATAAGAATATACTTTATTATAGTGTTTTGGAAAGCTCTCGATGTCAGCTACAAGAATTCTAAATAAAAAATGGGAGTTTCCATTTAAGATTTTAAAGTTGACCTTCACATGACCTTCAAATGATTTTCCAAGGTCAAATCATTGTCACCATCTTATGGCCCCCTTAAAGCTACACAACTTTTGTTTGAAACATTTTCCGATTTAACGCAGTGTTTCTGAGATATTTGAGTGGGTCCTTTAAAATGGGACACCCTGTATATGTATATATATATGACACACATATTAGACATAGAATTATATACTTTCAACAAAGATACGTATAACAGTTATGCCAATTCGATCTTCGTACTAATTTCGTAATACGGATTATACGTGATAGTATTGAACCTCATTTCAAATATTATTTCAGGAAATTCAATTTAATAATAATTTTAATGTGACAATTAATAATACACGGTATTATTGAAAATTGCGATAGTGCATACAATTATGTAGGTAAATTGTTCAATTACTCGTTTACATTAATTGGTTGCTCGGAACATTGAAATATTTGTTAATATCTCTTATCACAAATATATTACAAATACATTATTTGAAATTATAAATTTTATATTTATAAATGATTACAAATTGTACTACATTATCCATACCCTTCCATTATACTTTAATATACACATACACACATACATTTTTATAAGGACATACATATTTATAAATGTTTTTTATAGATTTTAATAAATAAGAATAATGGATGCTGCCACTGTTTTGTCTAATAATTTAATTATTTAATAGATCATATAATGACTTAAGAATTAAAAAAAAAAGAAAATTGCAATTGTCAGCAAACGAAGATCAATACTCCCTTGACAACGTTGTTAATTCGATCGCATCTATCAATAAGATACAGGTGGTAAAGTGATAATATCATACTATCCGGTGTTAAAACTAGATTATCGGATATGCCTTTGCATCATCTACATGTAGCTACGTGGAGCCCCGATAACGAGCAAACTTTCGGCCCCGGCCACTCGAGCAAAGTAATTATGCTCGTATTCCTCGTCGAGTTACATTAATTAATGTCGGCTGCAGGGCGAGACTGTGACTTGCAAGGCAAGAGCATTCTTGAGAAGAACCTTTGCAAAGTAAACACATGTGTTGCTATCAATAAGATTGAATGCGTACTCGAGATAATACGCTGATAGCAAATCTTTCGCCAGAATAATATTTTCAAAATTATTGTAATAAGATAGGTAGACTTCTTGATTATCAAATTAATTTCGCTTATCATATGATTTCTTTCTATTCTAACATGATAACTTGCAGAAAATTGAAAAATAAAGTTGTTATAGAAAGATAAATATTTTAATATTAGGTGTACAACTTTGCTTCCGACGTTTTCCTGTAGATGGCTTTAGCGGTAAGTAGTGGTCGAAATAAATATGGTAGATCATAGACGTCATGCAATAAACTTGGGCATCTGTCAACATAACCTCATAGAAACATTAGTCGATTTGTGTCTACATCATAAAGTTATTCTCGATTAAAAATGTCAGTTTACGAGCCAAATTCTCGTCATTTGCGGGAGGTTTTAATTTTCTGCTTCAATATGAAGAAATCTGCGGCTGAGGCTCATCGAATGCTCTCAAATACTTATGGTGAAGCCGCTATTAGTGAAAGAACGTGTCGTGAGTGGTTTGAACGCTTCAAGAACGGTGATTTTCACGTCGAAGACCGGCATAGCGGTGGAAGAGAGAAGGTTTTCGAAGATGCAGAATTGGAGGCATTACTTAATGAAGACTCGAGTCAAAGTCAAAAAGAATTGGCACGATTATTGGGAGTGGACAATACTTTGAATCATAAATGTATAACCAGTTTTTTACAATAAAGCCTCGAATTTCGGGAAAAAACGGCGGAAGCAAAGTTATACACCTAATATATACACTTTACACATCAAGATACCAATTTAATTTCATGTTTAATTTAAGCCGATAATAGAGAATATAAAATTTTTATGGTAGATATATCTCGCGTATTTATTGATTTTTTTTTGCTCTACATTATATATATATATATATATACATACATACATGTATAATCAAAATCATTATTTTTCACTACATTTTATCTAAATAAACTATATCGCATCTTTTTATCATATTCTATGTTATCACATTGTTTGTTAAGACCTAGAGATAATTAATAAAAAGTTACTGAGATATTATATAATTTCGTCTTTATAACAAATTTCAAAGATATGTTCTGTAATATATTTTATATGTTACATAATATATTCTAATTTATCATGATAGATATTATGACACACATATACATATACGTATAATGGATAATCTAGAATCATCATTTGTTGCAAATTTTAATTAACGTGCAAATAAATGCAAGTAATACATTTTATAAATCGAAAATTTATATCATTTGCATATATTACAAGCATCTTTGCGATTTAATGGAATCCAGTTTGCTGTAGACTCATCAAGATGCTACTTTCTTTCCGCAAGACGATCAACGTCACGACGTCCCTTAGGTCATCTATGAAATCACATTTCACCTGTATACATATACTCTACAGGAGCAATTTTCTCGGGAGCAAACAAGTCGACTTTCTCGCATGCATTAAACTTTGAAGAGTCGCGCAAGAAGGTAACGTATAGATACTTCCTCCATATAAGATTCGATATTCTGCGATAAGTTGGCAAGAAAATGTAATTTCAATCGAGCCACGACTGTCGAATGTCACACAATATTTTTCAAAATTCAATTTTTCACGAGATGCTTTCAATGTCTGTATACGATTTCCGAAAATTTATTTAAAAAATCATCTATCTTCAATTCTTAAAAATATAAAATGCTTCATTAATAAATACTAATTCATTTCGAGATAAATGAGAAGAAGCAATAGAGATATGCTTGTAATAACTTGTACAATTTTAAACGCAATGCTAAGCCTTAAATTAAAATTTATCAAAATTTACATCACAAATTGAAATTAAATAATAAGATAAGCGCTCCATCATTTATTTGCAGCTTTTGAAGCTTTAGCGAGAAATTTCTCGTTTTCAACGAGCTCGTATAACTTAATACGTAAATAGCAATTATAATATTCACGCAACTCAACGGTATGTGTAAGTATTAAAGAAAAATTATTCAAACATGTTATGAGTGCACACTATTGTGCACATATCTGTAAACTTCTAGGCAGTTTAATCCCTGGGTTCTGAAATTACCGGGGCGAGCGAGACCATAATTCTTGTTCGGCCCAGTGGTGTATACCTTTACTGTCGACCCCACGAGGGTCCAACCGGCATTGTTTCTGCTGGCGCAGTTTATCTGCATAGAACCACATGTTATTGTTGTGTACTTTGCCCGGCAGACGTGCATCGCTCGTTCATATCCCGTGATATAATAACCGGTAACAGCAATGCTTTAATCCGGGAAGCGGCACGGGGTACAAAAGGTGTGAGCTACGGAAGTAAGCTGATTAGGAAGCTGCCCTCGTCTTCTCACCTCTTGAAACTAACCCTTCACCCCTCCTCCCCCCCCCCTATCCCTCTTTCTTCATTCTTGTGTTCCGATCCTATACCACCATCTTCCTCTCTATATCTCAGCTTCTTTGTTCCTCTGTTTATCTCTGTTCCTGCTTATGCTATGTCTCTCCTTCCGCAGTATCCGAACCCACGCATACAGACGGACATCAATCGCCCTCGTCTCGCTCCAATCCTCCCTTACAGTTTCTCAACGCTCGCGCGGGACGGTTGGTAAGGACAATATATCGAAGCGTTGTACCTGTCGTTTACGTCTGGTAGAGCGGGAATAAAGTAATTTATAAAGACGATTAGGAACACTATCCTGCCATCCGAGTGTCGACGCCCGATGCTTTTCTGCGGATTCATCGTCAGGCGCTCAGCACGCCGCCTTGCATCTCTAACGAAGTGCACACGACGTAGAAAGAGTACGTTAGTCCTTTAATAGAGAGCCGCGGCGAGGTCCTTCTAATACGCAATTCAATTAAGCGCAAGTAATAGAACCTTCCGACAGTCACGGAACGTGAATGTAACCTAAAGCGTCTTTTTACGATCTTTAGCAGATGAAACTTCACATCTCGATATACAGGATGTTTTAGCTATTCATACCTTTTCTCTCATCTGTGGTTTTTTTTTTTTTTTTTATTAAGCTTAAACTCTATTATTTATTTAAAAACGTAATTATCTTTTTTGTTGATATTCTTTAATATTTATCATAAAATATACCAAAGTAATAAGAATGTAATTAGGATTCTGTTAAAAAATCGATTTAAATAAAATAAAGAATAAAAACAAATTTTTCTGTTTTTGGTCAAATTATTTTATTATTCTTTTATATCTGACATAATCCATGTATTTATATATATATTATTTGTGTGAATTTTCTTTTGTATTGAAAAAATGGAGAAGAGCATTATTGATAATTTTTGGATAAAAATATTATAATTTTAAAACTACATACGCGAGCACAAGTGTATAAGAAATGGAGACGAATACCCAGCTGTTTTGCGCGCATGAAGAAAAAAAATGTCATTTCGCAAATAAACTATGTGAAGGTAAATGTACACGCATTTTAAAATTCTACACTCTTGCTGAACATACAAAGCCGGCTTGAAACAATACGCGACATGGAAACATGCACGAATATAAATATTTGCTTTCCATTTCATACGTTTTACTCCAAAAATATGCTGTTTTTTTTTAAATTCTTTAAAGACAAATTCTTTTGCCGCTCGTTACATGTTGTAACGGTTGAATATAATTTCAACAATTTGCGACGTAAGATCGTACTCTTTTACACATTCCAATATATAAAAAATATATAATTTTGTAGCATTAATTGAATATTAAGTCAAATTAAAACAAATCGTTTTCTTAATTCATTTCACGCGCGTAATCGCTTCGATAAAAGAGTGGCAGTAAGAGGTCTAAAACTATTTTTAAAATTAATTAAAGTTAACAAGCCTTCTGTTTCGCTAATCAAACGCAGAGTTTTGCCGAGATATGATGGTAGCTTTTGCAAGCTGTTTTAGAACTTAATGCCTAAATACGAAATTTATATCAAACTCGAAACTTGGAAGTCTGAATTCGCATGCAAACGCATCGCGAATGCATTCGACGCTTCTTATTATAACAACTAGGAAGACAATCCACTTAATCGCTGCATACAAACTGAATAATCCCCTTGATCTACTGAATACAAACTGCAAATGCTTGCCGCAATAAACTTATGTCACGAATACAAAACTAGTACGTGTTTGCCTGCTCTAATGTGACAAATCTCTTAGTTCTTATTTTTCCTCTATCTTCCTACCTTTAATTTTATTTATTCCTACCTTGAGCATGACTTTTGACTGGTCAAGTATTTACGATCCCCGATGGACGGCAGCGGGCGTGCTTCATACTTCTCACTTCTCGCAAAAATCAACGCGGAAATCCTCAAAGGAGGAAGCCTTCTTCCAACAACGGCAGCTACATCTACGGAACAGCTCTCGCTCTGATATGTCAGTCTGGATTTAAACTAGCAAAACTTCACTACTTTATATAATAAAAGATAAGCATTGCAAAGAGTTACACATTAGAATCTGTGATTTCTACATTTATATGTTACATGCGTTTTGTAAAATCAATTTTTTTAATAAAAAACTGAGTCTTATATATACAGGCTGTCCCATTTAAAGGACCCACTCAAATATCTCAGAAACACTGCGTTAAATCGAAAAATGTTTCAAACAAAAGTTGTGTGGCTTCAAGGGGGCCATAACATGGTGACAATGATTTGACCTTGGAAAATCATTTGAAGGTCATGTGAAGGTCAACTTTAAAATATTAAATGGAAACTCCCATTTTTTATTTAGCATTCTTGTAGCTTGTCTCGAGAGCTTTCCAAAACACTATAATAAAGTATTTTTTTATTAAGTACTTTTTGAGTTATTTTATATTTTAATCTGACATATTTAATATAAAAAATTAAATATCTAAAAAAGATATAAAAAATTAAATATCTCGTAAAATATTTAGTTTTTGATCATCTTACTATGTACAGAATAATGAGACAAATCAATTAGTATTAAAAAAAAAATTGTTTTTAAGAAAATTATTTACAATGTATTTTTTTAAACAATTATTTGTTTTTTTTTGGCACTAATTAATTTGTCTTATTATTCTGTACATAGAAGTATTACGGTAAAACTATCGAAAACTGAATATTTTACGAAATATTTTATTTTTTATATCAAAATATGTCAGATTAAAATATAAAATAACTCAAAAAATACTTAATGAGAAAATACTTTATTATAGTGTTTTGGAAAGCTCTCGATGTCAGCTACAAGAATACTAAACAGAAAATGGGGGTTTCCATTTAAGATTTTAAAGTTGATCTTCACATGACCTTAAAATGATTTTCCAAGGTCAAACCAATGGTACTATCTTATGGCCCCCTCGAAACCACACAACTTTTGTTTGAAACATTTTTCGATTTAACGCAGTGTTTCTGAGATATTTGAGTGGGTCCTTTAAAATAGGACACCCTGTATATATATATATATATATATTTATTTATTTATTAATAAAAATTCTCATCGATACGAAATAACGTACAGCGCATATCAAAATTCAATTGATATCACGCAAAAGAAACAACAAAAAGGTGGAGAGAGAGAAATGAGCTTTGGAAATTCGTTTTTGTTACGCGCCGTTACATCAACTTTCCGCAAAATTATCGTCGCTCGTAAAATTAAGAATTGATTGCGCGAAGGGTTAGGAGAGTAGATAGGTCGCGGCTACTACACATGTGACAGCGTATACGCGCACAGCTGACTCATTCATGTGTTTCTACAAACGGAGATGCGCGAGTCACGCGAATCGCGCAACGTGACGACGAACAGTTGATAAGGTCAGTCACATGACTCTAAGCAGATATGTGGGTCGCGCGATGTGACTGAGGGACTTGACATCGCAATTTGGCCATTGCGACTTCAACAACGAAAGTAATACGTGTTAGCAAATTTGGCCGATGTGCGCTCGATAAAAAAGTTGTAAAAATATATGTAATCTTTGCGATGACAATTTCTTTTAATATATTGCTGCCAACTGTTATATTATAATTTTTTTTGTTTTTCAAAAACATTTTGTTATTTGGATTGAGCTCGTGCAATAAAATACAAATTACGATTAAAGATCAAAGATAACTTTATGAAGATGATTCATGAATTCATGAAGATGATTCAAGAAAGATTCAGATCAAAGATAAATTCATTAAGTTCAACGCATTAAAATAATGAAAAATAGTAATATATCAAACGTTTAATTAATAATTAATTTGGAATTTAAGAAACAGAATATTTTATATGCATTTATTTTCTATTGCGTTATAATATTCCGCAACGAGGATAAATTGTCTTTAATTAAATAATTAATTACTTTAAAATGTCTATATAAGAGACATTCTCTTTACCAATTTTAAGACTTGGAAACGGCTTATGCAACTTTAGTAAGTACTACTTTGGTTACCGTTTTACACGTAAGAAAATACACACGTGCGCAGAAAGACGGTAAGATTTTAATCTCTCGTTTTACGTGCAAAGATCGCAGAAAAGAAATGATAGGAAAGGATTAATCTCGGGAAAAAATTTACGCGGCGTGCGCGAGTTGCTTTTTATATTCGCCATGCCGGCAATCGCGGTAATTCCGCGCCAGCACGTGATAAGGATAACGATGACGATAATCCCGGCATCTTCGAGTATAAATATGTTTGTCTCTGTGTATCTGTCTTTCGCGAAAGTCGAAGAGTCATTTCACCATCGTCTGATATCGATTCCTCGATATTTCGAAGTCCGAAATGTTACGGATACATATATACAGGGTGTCCCATTTTAAAGGACCCACTCAAATATCTCAGAAACACTGCGTTAAATCGAAAAATGTTTCAAACAAAAGTTATGTGGCTTCAAGGGGGCTATAAGATGGTGACAATGATTTGATCTTGGAAAATCGTTTGAAGGTCATGTGAAGGTCAACTCTAAAATCTTAAGTAGAAACCCCCATTTTTTATTTAGTATTCTTGTAGCTGACATCGAGAGCTTTCCAAAACACTATAATAAAGTATTTTTTCTCATTAAGTACTTTTTGAGTTATTTTATATTTTAATCTGACATATTTTGATATAAAAAATAAAATATTTCGTAAAATATTCAGTTTTCGATAATTTCACCGTAATACTTCTATGTACAGAATAATAAGACAAATTAATTAGTGCCAAAAAAAATAAATAATTGTTTAAAAAAATACATTGTAAATAATTTTTTTAAAAACAATTTTTTTTATACTAATTGATTTGTCTCATTATTCTGTACATAGAAGTATTACGGTAAGATTATCAAAAACTAAATATTTTACGAGATATTTAATTTTTTATATGTCAGATTAAAATATAAAATAACTCAAAAAGTACTTAATGAAAAAATACTTTATTATAGTGTTTTGGAAAGCTCTCGATGTCAGCTACAAGAATACTAAATAAAAAATGGGTCTTTCCATTTAAGATTTTAAAGTTGACCTTCACATGACCTTTAAATAATTTTTCAAGGTCAAATCATTGTCACCATCTTATGGCCCCCTTGAAGCCACACAACTTTTGTTTGAAACATTTTTCGATTTAACGCAGTGTTTCTGAGATATTTGAGTGGGTCCTTTAAAATGGGACACCCTGTATATCTCACGGGGTAACGCGATTCGACATGCGAATGCGAATGGTATAATGACGAGCAAATAAGTATGGTAATGTCGCGACAAACAAGTTTGTGGAGCGCGTCGCGACGTGCCATGCCGTTGCGGCTCGTTTAGGGGAACTTAGCGAAATAATTACGTCGCTTCGTGCGTCGGCTTTTACGCGTGGCTGCCTCGCGAATTTGTCGCCGCGTATAACACGATAATTTCGTGAAACGCAGTTGGAAGTTGTTGAGAATTGGCGGTAGCACGTTCCGCCAAATTAAAATCATCGGAGCTGACAATCATGCACGTGGAACCTATTTCGCGCATTGCAAATTTTATAACAAGTTTACAGATGCATCAGATTTAATAACGGCAAATTGTCCAGCCTATAACCGTAAACTAAATTTTTACCCACGTATTATTATTTTCGTTTATTTAGAATTTATGCGCGTCCGTATACAATAACTGTAGACACACATACACACACATGCCGTGTTTTGAATATATATTGTAATATGCTGACATGTAAACGACTGTGTCAAAATTTCTGTGGAAAACCTCGGTGGATGTCTGAACTTGGAAAACTTCAAGCCGATCGTAAAACTCTCCTGCGAAGGATGTGCAAACAAGACATTTGCTTCGGATTGAAATCTCTCAGGATCATCTAATCTAATGGCATTTCAGACACTTCAAGAAATTTAAAACTATTGCTGTTTTCTCGAAACATGCTGAATACGTTTTAGCAATAAAAAACTTTTCTACTCTCTCCTCTTCAAAGGCGAATCAAGATAAAGATATCGATATACAAACTATCGGTATTAAAATTTTGAAAGTAAATAAAGTAAAGACAATAATATAAAATAAATTTAGAGAAAATTTCTTTTTTTATCGATATGTGAAAATCGCATTCTTAAACGTTCCTTTATTATGTGAAACATTGATAATAATTTATTAGCAATATTAACTCTTATTTCTTAAATAGGTTTCATGAACAAATTGTTTCAGAATCTATATTGCGATAAGAAAATTTGATAAAAATATTTTACCAAGCGAAACTTTTCCAATAATATCTCACGCGTCAAATCGATGAAACCGTTATGAACCGTTGTGCACTATTCTTAGATACTCAATAAGATTTTACAGAAATCAAGAAAGAACGAACACACTTTTTCATCAGCGTGCGTGAATAAGGTGTCGTTTCTTCGAACTACTATCGAATGAAGTAAATAACGTAACGTTGCAAAAGTCTCTCGCCCCATGTCTCTGCGAAACTTGGCTTCCTCTTCTCAGTATATTTCTCTTTTTCTTCTTTTCTCACTCTGCTGCGGTATTTTCCATCTGATTTCATTTCACGGAAATACAATAACAGCGGGGCTGGGGCGATAAATCTGTAAATAAATAGTTCGGCGTAGTTTACCGGGCGCGAAGATTCTCGCCGTGAATCCCGGTTCTCATTCTGGATCCACCCACGATGCCCCATCGATCCGGCGTCTGCGAGAAATTTATCGTCCCGCTCATTTTCTCAACTCTCCGTATTTTTCATTCCTTGCCGTTCCGTCCTCTTTCTACCACTCGAACGGAAATATAATAACGCTCGGTACCTTGGAACAGGCTTTATCGTCGGTAAAGCCTGTTGTAAACGGACATATTAACTGTTTATATCGGCAACATCGAGTGTCGGAGAGAAATGTCGTGCAATAAACGTCATATCTAAGCGCACTTACAGTTTCGAGTAACAACATTGCTACTTATTTTTCGCGAGTGAAACTTTTACAAGCGTATACGTATCGATGATCCTCCCCGGGGGATACAACCGATGTTGGATTCGGCGCGAAAGTAATTCTCAAACTATATACTATGCATCGTCCATGTGGCTTTATCGCTTATCCTCAACGTCTAAATGCGACATTTGGTCGTGTGTTGCCGAGAACTGACAGAATTATACGTCATATTATCTAGATCCTGTTGTCACAGTAGAAATGTCTGTTCTGTGACATATCACAAGATTTATACCCGTATTCATAGTCCTTCCTTTATTTAAGGACGGAGGAAGCCTCCATGAAGGATTCCTTGAATCTGCAAGGCCACCTTGTTTCATAGATGGATCTCGAGTCTCCCTTTCAGAAGGAAGGAATATTTTAGGGATTTTTAGTGACCGACTGGAGGCAGCACCGTTTTATGCTGCCTGCAATTAATTTCATATAATACATATGAAAACTTTTTCGTATCTTCAAAAAATTCCACGGGATTTTCCCAATCGCGAATGTATCTTTTCGGAATCCGCCACAGAATCCGATTCTCTGGATTTTCGTCTTCAAATCCATCGTCAGAATCATTTAAAAATTCATTGTCCATTATCCCTTTTTCCTTTATACACTTTCAGTTTGAGAGCGCGACAACAAATAACCACAAAAACCACAGATTAAAATGTAACGAAACTAACTTTTGGAGGTTATATTTGGTTATATTCTGCGTATCGTCTGCTAAAAAGGTCGCATCCACTCCTCAAGGAAACTCGTGACCTTCCTTGAGATAAGGGAGCCAATAAGATTCCTTGTTCGGTCAAGGAAAGTTTATGAAACGTGGAACGAGGAACAAGGAATCCTTATTCCTCAAGGACGGACTATGAATACGGGTATTATACCCGTATTCATAGTCCTTCCTTATTTTAAGGACGGAGGAAGCCTCCATGAAGGATTCCTTGAATCTGCAAGGCCACCTTGTTTCATAGATGGATCTCGAGTCTCCCTTTCAGAAGGAAGGAATATTTTAGGGATTTTTAGTGACCGACTGGAGGCAGCACCGTTTTATGCTGCCTGCAATTAATTTCATATAATACATATGAAAACTTTTTCGTATCTTCAAAAAATTCCACGGGATTTTCCCAATCGCGAATGTATCTTTTCGGAATCCGCCACAGAATCCGATTCTCTGGATTTTCGTCTTCAAATCCATCGTCAGAATCATTTAAAAATTCATTGTCCATTATCCCTTTTTCCTTTATACACTTTCAGTTTGAGAGCGCGACAACAAATAACCACAAAACCACAGATTGAAATGTAACGAAACTAACTTTTGGAGGTTATATTTGGTTATATTCTGCGTATCGTCTGCTAAAAAGGTCGCATCCACTCCTCAAGGAAACTCGTGACCTTCCTTGAGA
This sequence comes from Polyergus mexicanus, assembly GCF_030449975.1. Lineage (NCBI taxonomy): Eukaryota > Metazoa > Arthropoda > Insecta > Hymenoptera > Formicidae > Polyergus > Polyergus mexicanus. The sequence continues at coordinate 815,314 of NW_027223340.1, read as the reverse complement.
TAAGGGAGCCAATAAGATTCCTTGTTCGGTCAAGGAAAGTTTATGAAACGTGGAACGAGGAACAAGGAATCCTTATTCCTCAAGGACGGACTATGAATACGGGTATTAGATAACTAATATCCTCGCGCACTGCGTTGTTTCGATTGTTATTTTACACGTATATCTAACATTTGAGATGCATAATTTTTTTTAACGCCAACGTAATTGTATGACTTCGCGAAAAGTATATTAATTTATTTCATCGAAAGGATATTATATGCGAAAAAAATTGCGGATGAAATAAGATTTGCTTTTATTCGAGAAACTTTTAACAAAGTGCTTTAGAAAAATATAAAGTATATTTCAAGAGAGAATAAGAGAGATCATAGTAGAAAGCTGATGAAATATTTCGGGCGCACATAATACGCGGGCAACATAAATTTTGACATTAATACTAGCCTTAATACTAGCTAGTGTGTGATATCGTAACGATATAACACGACCAACAAAATGCAAACTGGTTAATCGGTTTAGTCGGCAACATTTTCATTGCGGGGATTTGCAGCGAGTCAGACTCGATAACGGAGACACACGTCTATATAGACGAATCTGTAAATACCCGCGTGTTATGCAAATCGAGGTAGCTGCGCGTGCACACTGGGTTTCTACGTATATACGAAAATACACATACTTTAATACACACACGCATTCACACACGATGTAGCGGTAGACGTTATAACTCCGAGACTGGAATAAGCATGTAAAGTAGATGCTGCGAACAGGTGACATGTTCGTCTCGTTTCGGTGACACGAATGTTCCGAGTGGATGGTGGAACATGAGATACATGGAAACGTGATGCGCTCGTTGATGAACTAAAATATGATCTATGCTCTAGCGCACTCCGTTTTTTTTTCTTTTTTTTTTTGTCTCTCCTCTCCTCTCTGCCTTCGCGCCCTTTTCATCGCCATTCTCGCGGTCGGTCAAAGCGAGAAAATGAAATTAACGGCAAAGTTAGCAAGTGGATTACACGGTAATTCACAGCGCTGATAGAGATTTGAAGCGAGAATATACTCTTTAGATATAAGTGCCTTAAAACAATGTGGAACAATTTTATTTTAGATTTAATTCTTTCTGTAAAATTATTATCTTAACAAAATGCGGATTTTTCACACAAAACAGGAAATGGAAAAATTACAGTTAAAATACAGATTGAGAAACTTTGAGGTGTATACGTCGGAGCGTTTGTTCACCGATCGTAATATCTTCTTATTCTTCTGGAGCCATCGCGGCAAGAAAAAGTAAACGGAACATGACCGAAGTCTTTTCAAGTAATTGGCTTCCGTAATCATTTGCGAGAGACACGTAATTTAAAAGAAATATACCTTCGACGATCTCCAGTTTTCTTTCGTTTCTTAAAGAAGGCTTGGTATCTTCTTTCTTTTTTTTTTCTTTTTCAGCTTTCAGCCTTGAGCGTTGCGGCTATGCGAAGATTATCTTTTCCCCGATTATCATTTTCTGATTTATCATTTTCTTGTATTTTTCCATTGCATCGCTGAGTGCGAGTACTTAAAGCGAATGGTCAAAGGGAATGATATTAATATTAAATGTTGATTAATCGTTTCGCGATTTGCGCGAGAAATTATTTAAAGGATCTGTTTTACCTTATTAAAGCGATTAAGAGATTCGTCGAATGTCATTCGATGAATTCCGCGAAAGATGTGTAAAATAAAATTTTCTAAATTTTATATTCACAGAAAAAGCTTTTAAACTTTTCGGATTATTCCATCAGAATGCAAAAATCTCGAATATCTTCTAGCTCAAGAATCATCTTTCCGTTAATCTTCCTTTCGCGAAACGATCTATGTGGAAGGAAGATAAGTCGTACACAATTCTCTCTCTTTCTTTCCCTCTCTCTCTATGCGAGTTATAAATGAGATTTTCTTGTAATATTAATCTGACTTGCTGCAGTGTTTCAGCATAGAAAACAATCCATTTAATCATTTTAAAGAATAACTTAAAAATAATTTTTAAAAATATTTTTATATTATCACGCGCATACATAGATAGATGCATATATTCAAATATGTAAAAAATAACAAGAGACTTAAGGTAAATTTAAAATAAAATTATGTATTTGTATAAAACTCCAAATACTTCGAAATACTGTAAATATTTCTTAGCGTGGTGTACTTTTGTTAAAAACGGATTGTAAACGGCCGTATCTAAATCTATGCTGTCGGGATTTGCAATTTATGTTGTGTTCTTTCACGCGGAAATGCGTCGTAATGAGACGCTGAAGAATTTATCACGAGAAACCGTGAAAAGAGCGTCGGTGCATGAAATGCTCTTTTCATTTTGCGCCACGTACTCACCGGAATTGCCACTCTGTTTTTCAATGAAACCTGTCCGGTGCGCGCGCCGTGTTTGCTCCCAACACACACAAATACACACACACACACACACACTCGCAGCGCATCCTTGTACTTCGCGATGTGTAATGGACTAAGAATAACCTTGTGAAGAAAGCAAGTAGGAAGAAATCTGGACTGTTTGCACGCATTATTGTTACTCCTCGACGTTGTCTCGAGATATTGTTTACGAGATATTTAATTTTTTATATGTCAGATTAAAATATAAAATAACTCAAAAAGTACTTAATGAGAAAAAATACTTTATTATAGTGTTTTGGAAAGCTCTCGATGTCAGCTACAAGAATACTAAATAAAAAATGGGGGTTTCTATTTAAGATTTTAAAGTTGACCTTCACATGACCTTCAAATAATTTTCCAAGATCAAATCATTGTTACCATCTTATGGCCCCCTTGAAGCCACACAACTTTTGTTTGAAACATTTTTCGATTTAACGCAGTGTTTTTGAGATATTTGAGTGGATCCTTTAAAATGGGACACCCTGTATGTAAAACAAACTCAAGCTATCAATTAGGCTTATTAAAACTAAAAGACGACGTTGCTTCTTGAAACAATTGCGAAAGACATGACGGAAATTTGAATTTGTTTAATTATAAATTACAAAATTGTAGCGCGCATTGCGTTACGTGCTCTCTTCTTCCGAAGGAATATCGCGCGCGCCATGTTCTCCAAGAGAAGAGAATGTAATTCTATTGCAAAAAGACGTCGTTCATCATTTGCTAAAAAGATCTGATAAAATTATTCATATAATAGATATTTTTTTATTACAATGATATAAAATTCTTAATTTTTATATTAAATTTTCTCTTCTTGGTGAAAATCACTGTATAATAAATGATAGTACTATTCATTGACGTATTTTCTTTCTACTTGCGCATCTCATGATTGTCTGGGAAATTTTGACAATTTGATGGCTTTTTGACAGCTAGATCAACGATCAAATATTACTGGAACATTCGCTGCAGAAGCTGTGTGAACTCCAGTAAAGCCGGCTTACCAAACTTTTTCACAATAGAGGAAAATGTCGCCCGGTTGACCGTATCGATTTCCATTCGACGTTCGTTTTACAAAAAGCGAGAAATCCGCTACGGCGTACTTTTATTCGTATGATGCTGGAACTGATTTAAAGAGAACCATTATGTGCCGACTTTTCCGCAAACAAACATATGCCTTTTTGTCATAAACGGAATTACAAATTATACAAAATGAATAAAATTGGGACCGTGTCTAACATTGATTTTGCAATCCGGTTTTATGATTGGCTATCCATATATACAAGTAAAACTTGCAACTTGTTACTACTCATCTGACGCTGAGAACACTAACATATTTATATGTGCTATTTTATGCAGTACTTATTTCATAATTTTCGTCCCTCACATTTGCCAATAATTTTTAAAAATTATATTTCTCTTTATTAATAAAATAATAAAACTTTATAATTTCAGGGAACATTCTTCAAATCTAATACAGAATTAATTTTATCAATTATTGTCCAAGTTAAAAATTAATTTTTTACTAAAGTAAAAATTAATTAAGTTTTTATGCTTTCGGATATTCAAAAATAAGAAAAGATAGAAAATCACTTAAAGTACAATTAAAGTTATTGGCCAAATAAAAATAATATATCGTCATTTCTAATAGTTAGAGAAATATTCTTATATTAAACGTTTTGCTGATTTATTCATGTCAATAAGAAATTCTTCTCTAAATACTGACATATATTATAAATCTATTAAATATATCAATCTTCCTAAATTCGTCTCAGACGAATCTTCGAAATCGCGTCTCAGAGTGTTTCAATAGAATTCCACGATAAACGATTAGAACGCAGCACTGTCGATCGTTGCATCGAAGACTTATCTCGCTTGTTAGACGTAAATGGATATATCTCGTCATCCTCTGGAGGGGCAAGACAAGATTCGATTGTATCCGGGGCAAAATAAAAAGCGAGTCTTGTTTGGTTTCTTGCCATTCTCTCCCCGGCGCGCGTCCCCGGTCTCTCTTTAACGAAATTTCTTACGTTCTCTCTGTTTGCGCGTGCTTATTTAATTTCTCAACGCTCGTCCAATCGCCTCGCTGCAGCCGCGTAGGACTTGAAAGCAGGATGATGGCGATGGAAGGAAGTGCCCGAGCTTCCTCTCTCTTTCGATCTGACGGTAATTCAATTTATTCGAACGTCGAACAAAATACATTGTCTTCGGACGGTTACCTCGTCAACTATGGAAGTATTATATCTCAGTCCCTGAGAGCTTACCTTGTTTCCGTATCTGTCTCTTCCCTTGCTCCGTAATTCTCATCAATGGTTCCACGTACTTTTCGCTGATAAGTACAGACTTGTGTAAGAAGAGGAATCGCAATCTTTCCAAATTTCATGTTGCGCCGAATCGAAATTACGTATAGAAAATGCAATTTATATGTATAAGTGAACGCAAGAATCAATTATTTGTGAATTGGAAAATTCCAATACGATGAGCGAGCGAGCTTTATTATTTGCAGTTTATAAGGATATATTATATCGTAATTTTTCTATAAATTCCAGGAAAAAAAGCAATTACACATATCATTATTATCAATAGTGCTTGAATCCCAAAATAAATTCACAATTACGGTTTGTTCGCGATTTCAATATTTTGCGCGCGCGTTTAATTTTATTCCATAAAATTTACTTACAAAATAAGCTTTGTACTGACGGTGCGATTTATTTTGATTCGAACGCGAGAGAATGATTTCAGAATATCAGCACGACACAAATATGAATAAGACCGAAAATATAGGTAGTCCCTAGGTTTCTCTCCGGTTCTTCTCCATTTTCGAGCGGATTACGCAAATACGTACGATTTCGTGGTAGAAATCGTAGAAAGAAGAAAAAAGAGGTATTGCACAAGATACGCTATCTTCTGTATTCGATAGGATAGAATCTACGAGAGCTGAGAATCGCACACAGATAATCAGATTGCATCAAATAATCCGATCTCTATCCATCACACGAAGTTAATCAGATTGCAGAGCCCGGATTGATATTTTAAAGACTCAAGTTTTGGAACTCAAGTCAATCCAAAACTGAAAATTTTGCAATACAAATTCAATTTAAAAAATTTATATATCATATTTGAGTTAATATTTATGCCGTGAAGAATATATATCAAGGGGTAAGTGGAAGTTTTATCACATAAGTTTCATGCCCGATCGCAACTTTGCGGGAATAAGAAAAAAACGTTTTAAAATTTGAATTGTATTAGGTGTACAACTTTGCTTCCGACGTTTTCCTGTAGATGGCTTTAGCGGTAAGTAGATCATAGACGTCATGCAATAAACTTGGGCATCTGTCAACATAACCCTATAGAAACATTAGTCGATTTGTGTCTGCATCATAAAGTTATTCTCCATTAAAAATGTCAGTTTACGAGCCAAATTCTCGTCATTTACGGGAGGTTTTAATTTTCTGCTTCAATATGAAGAAATCTGCGGCTGAGGCTCATTGAATGCTCTCAAATACTTGTGGTGAAGCCGCTATTAGTGAAGTAACGTGTCGTGAGTGGTTTCAACGCTTCAAGAACGGTGATTTTCACGTCGAAGCGCGGCATAGCGGTGGAAGAGAGAAGGTTTTCGAAGATGCAGAATTGGAGGCATTACTTAATGAAGACTCGAGTCAAAGTCAAAAAGAATTGGCACGATCATTGGAAGTGACTCAACAAGCAATTTCAAAACGCCTCAAAGACATATAACCAGTTTTTTACAATAAAGCCTCGAATTTTGGAAAAAAAAGGTGGAAGCAAAGTTGTACACCTAATATATATAGGAATGCAATTTTCATACGTTTTGGATAAGAAGATAAAAGGCATATTACAGATTTGCAAAATACTAATTAACATAATACAGGCATATTTTTAGATTTACAAAATATCGAGAAATCATTATCAAGAAGAATTATTAACATAATCAAGGATAAACAGAGAAAGAGTCGGACGAAAGGGAAGAAGAAAGAGACGTCCGAATTTTTCTCTTTGAGAATATATTCTTTGTATAATTTACGAAAAATAACTGAGTAATGTAATTGTCAATTTCTTCAATTAAAAACTTTTCGTAACTATTATACATATTATCATAAGTATTATAAAATGTTATTGAAGCTGGATTTTAAAGAGGCCCATCTCGAGACAATACCGTAGAATGTCCTACAGGAAAAAAGCCGTTTTGCCAAACTTTCAAAATATGAAGATAATTTTTGGTGCTGGTTCCCTCGAGATATTAGCTTCTTGGGCAACAATCCCTTCGCTTTCCCGGTTCCACGCGGAATTTGGCAAAGAAGGGGTAAAGGGGAGGCAAGGGGTTACTACGGCCATTTGTCATCGTCAGCATCGCGGCGCCCTGACACTCGACAGAGAACACTGCTAAACCAATTAAAACTATGTCGTCCTCGAGAAGTGGCAGATCTCTCGTCGAGGTACGAGAGCGGGAAAGACGGCGCGAGTACAAGAGTGAGAAAGGTAGATGAGAGGGAGAATTGGAGAAGGGTGGAAAGTTCAACTCACAGCGAAACGAGGGTTGAGGAAAGAGGAAACGGAAGCATAAAACAGTCCGCTCGAGCGTCGCGTATGAGGGTGGCACCCTTCGTCCGTCCGACGTCATTCTCTAAATTATGCTCGACCTGTGATAATTTATATTATCGAAAACTAGAACGCCTCGTTGCATTACGGATTTCGTTCAGTAGCATATCCGCTGAAATGTTTACAATATAAATTAACGCAATGCGGTTCGAACAATCGATCGATCGATCGATTGATATGCACGGTGCCTTCGTTAGTTTCCTCTATACTTGAAAACCCAGTCGTGCGAAAGAAACATTTCTATTATATACTAAGCTTTTCAATTCTACGGTGCGGCATTTTTTTTTTATGCTCGCCTTGTTAGCTTTGCTCTTTCGCAAAGTCCCAAAAAGTAAATTCCAGAAATGTTTCGTCGGTACTAGCGGGAAAATAAATATCCGACTTTTTCGTTAAGTGCACTCTCGCAAAACGCGCGACCGAAACTTTTTCCGTCGTCGTCTGTGCCTGCCGTTTGTTACCGCTAACCGCGCGGAACCGGCGCGCAAACACGCAAATGTTCTACCCCCTGTCCTCTCACTACCGTGCACATATGCACCCTCCTCTCTCTCTCTCTCTCTCTCTCTCTCTCTCTCTCTCTCTCTCTCTCTCGCTCGTTACCATCGGTTTGAACTTCGTTTCCTCCGCCTGTCGATGTAAACAACTGAAGTTCCGGCGTTTTTCGCGCGTGCCGCCCGCATAAACCACGCGGAACGCCACATAATTCGCCCAAGCCCCCCGCGTGCCCCCCAATGCCTCCTCCACGCCCGCGGGCCTGATGCACGTTGCACGTTGCCGCGGGATCCGTGTAAACGCTCCAAGTTCCCGGCATTGTTATGTGTAGTACAAACTCGAAGATTCGCCGCATAATTCGCCGTGCCCCTGGATGTGCGTGCCTTCCCTAGGCATGCATTTCCTCAACCTCTCTCGTCCTATATTCTCCCTTTGCCCTTCCCTCCCCCCCCCTCTGACTCTCTCTCTCTCTTCTGTCGACCATCTCTTCTTCTTGGTTTCTCTCCAACGACCGCTGTTCGTCATCCACTATTTGCACCTGCCGCTAATCTAACATCGCGCCGCGCACTCGCAGAAATACCGAGACAAGATTCGTAATTTTGTATTCCGTATGTGTACATGTCTTGCGCATGCATTTCAAATATCTCCCGTTTGTACCCACTAGTTGCATCTTGTGCCAGGAAACTCGATGTAAACCACTAAAGTTCTAGGCTTCTTCTCGTGCGCGCGCTCTCGATGGAACCGCACTCGGAGATCTTTAATCTTTTACAGTTATAAAATTTCGAGAAATTGAGGTAAAATTAAATAAATTATCGTTGTTAATGTTACTAGAGAATATAAGAATTAGTTTCTATTATAAAAGGGTCTTTTATTTAAATGTAACTAAATAACGGACTTTGTTTCAAACTCTTATAAAATTTTAAGATATAAATAGCATTTATAAATTGTGTGAACGGTATCGAAAAAGCTATTTATATATTTGTAATTAGTAAAATAATGTATGTTATTTTTCTTTAATTTGCCCTTGGACTTACCAAAGTACAATTCATTATTTCCTTTTATACACACACACACACACACACACATACACATGCACACACACTTATAATCTACATAGCAGAACAATTTTCAAGAATGAATTATTTTGTATTTAATTCCTTACATATATATATTATTCGATCCCACGCATAATGACAAAATATGCATCTGTTTTTAACAGTACATGTAATCAAATAAAAAACATTATATATATATATATATATATCTGTGTGTGTATATGCACTTATAAATTTCATTACATTCTGATTATATTTAAAAAAAAATGGAAAATTATTTATTATTAATATTGTACGTTAAAAAATAAATATATATTTTACCTTATTTTTGTAAATGTTATTTATGTGTTTCACTTACATTCAACAATTTCAAACATTTGTAAATGTGAACGTAGTCATATAGGATCATATATGATCGTTAATGTACCATTAAGTAGATGTACCAAAACGCTGTCATCATAGAAGGCACGCGGAGAATGCTTTTATAGTGTCTCTAGCGGATTGTGGAGTGAATTTAAATTTATTTACTGGCCATGTAGAGAGAGAGAGAGAGAGAGAGGATCATCATCTGAAATCTCAAAATACTTGCACCAAGCGTAGTTGAATCTGTAGAAACGTATAAATTCAAATAGTCGTGGTGTAATATGATTTAAGCGCATAGTATGCTTGTTAGTAAAGTTTCGATATTATTTTCTATTATTATGGAATTGTATGTATGCAATATTAATAATAGTTGATTTAAAATGCACAATATAATAGTATCTAACGTCAGAGTATTGAAACAATGTATGATTCTGTAATTAAAATAGCAAGCATAAAATATATATATATATAATTGTTATGCATTATATAAAAGTATTTATCCGATATATTTATCATATAATTCAGAATGCAAGTAATAGATATGAAGTATATGAGAGGTAGCAGTATGTAACAATTTTAATCACGTATAGCACATAGAATAAAATTATACATATATTAAAAAGAGAAAGAATGATATATTGAGATTCTATATATGATTGCATATATAAATTTCCCTACAAAAAACAAATCTATTCGGTGTACAACTTTGCTTCCGCCGTTTTTTTCCAAGATTCGAGGCTTTATTGTAAAAAACTGGTTATATGTCTTCGAGGCGTTTTGAAATTGCTTGTTGAGTCCACTCCCAATGATCGTGCCAATTCTTTTTGACTTTGACTCGAGTCTTCATTAAGTAATGCCTCCAATTCTGCATCTTCGAAAACCTTCTCTCTTCCACCGCTATGCCGGTCTTCGACGTGAAAATCACCGTTCTTGAAGCGTTCAAACCACTCACGACACGTTCTTTCGCTAATAGCGGCTTCACCATAAGTATTTGAGAGCATTCGATGAGCCTCAGCCGCAGATTTCTTCATATTGAAGCAGAAAATTAAAACCTCCCGCAAATGACGAGAATTTGGCTCGTAAACTGACATTTTCAATGGAGAATAACTTTATGATGTAGACACAAATGTTTCTATGAGGTTATGTTGACAGATGCCCAAGTTTATTGCACGACGTCTATGATCTATTTATTTCGACCACTACTTATCGCTAAAGCCATCTATAGGAAAACAGCGGAAGCAAAGTTGTACACCTAATAAAATGAAGAGATGCATACAGATAATTACAAAATATAAATATTTATATAAAAAGATATTGACACATATATGCAGACGAAATCATTGGAGAAAAATCAAGGCAACACGTGGCAGCTACACAAAAAGGGTGCATCTATGCGTTTATCTACTGAACGCCCACCGATCAACCCTCATTGTTGTGGTTTTAAATCTCAAGCCCTCGAGAATGGCCACCACGCCTGAGTAACGTCTGATGTCCGAACTCCGCAACAACCACCTCGCTCCTAAAGTTTCGCCGATGACGCGATACGAACTTCTGTAAACGTGATGTGAAGTGTTCGATTTGACGCGTCGAACACCCGCGTGCAAAATCAAAGATGTATAGCTTCCGTATAATAGCGCCGATTCGATTTTGCAATTTCATCATTTTGTATATGACAACTTTTACCGTGATTTAATATCCAGATGTTCTATCCCATGAGTTTATTTATGTATCTTCTATTTCGTTTGTGCCGCACTTTGTTTGCCGACAGTGGGGCGCATGCTCTTGCTTAATATTCTAATTTATTCATTTCTAATTTTGCAATTCCGGTTACTTATGTATCGCCGTCTCACAGGCAACTCGGGACATGATAAATACGCCATCTCTTTCTTCCGTTTTTCATATCTATATATCTGTCTCGTACGTCTTCCTTTTTCCCGTTTCTCTACTCGCTGGTCTTCACCACCAGTTGCTTTCATACGCCGGAACTTAACGTAAACGATGAAAATTCCTAAAGACGCAGGTCCATCTCGCTCATATTTATTAGGACATAAACCGATTGCCAGATTTACCTAACCATCAATAATCAACGTACGAAACATACATAAAAAAATATCACAAAATCTATTATAAAAAATCGCATTTATCATTTCAATTGTTTGAGAATAAATTTAGTTGAAAAGTATTAATCCGTAAGATATTTTGTTTACTGTTTCTCCCGAACAAGATTCAATAACTAATATTTATAATAATTATTTTTCTTTTTTTTTATTATAATACTAAAACGTTATAAGCGTGCGCCATTAATTGTACCACATTTGAATTTCTTATACATTAATATATCGTTTTATACTTTATAATAGTCAATTTATTTTAAATTTATAAATTGATAAAATAATATTAATATATTAATAAATTTATATTTTTCGGTTTTAATCTATATGTGATAACACATTAGATATATAAAACCGATAAAAGCAATACAAGTTTTGTTTGAAGTCTGATAGAAACAAGAAATCTTACATTTTTCTACAAATAAGACGATTATATAAATACAAAAAGAAAAACCTAAAAAATGATATAAATATAAAAATCTTAGACTTTTTTTGTGTGTGTAATAAAAAAGTTATCCAATTAAGATTAATATTGAATAAATATTTGACGTAACTACAGTAAGTTCTTCAATCTTTACAGATCGTAAAATGAAATCCTTACACGCGTGTTCTGTCAATCGATAGATACTGTCGCTAATAAGAACATAGCGAGGAAATTGCGTGCGCGACCCGGTTCCCGACCCCGAGGAGACAGCGATCTCCCGCGTATTTTCTAACTTCTTCGTTCACTTTTTCCCGTCTCGCGGTTTCCGTTCAGGGAGCAATGCGAGCGTCGAATGAAAGCAGGAGGCACGCGTCGTGTAGTGGTAGAAATTCAATTTCCCGTCTATGCCGGACGTCGATGCTTTTGGGAAAACAACTGTCAGCCAATGCGGTGGCGAACGAAACGAAAGGTCTGAGGCTATTTACCGGACTGTTTCACGGCGGCTTCGCACTGTGGAAAATGCCGATTGCATGAAAGACCGACTCTTTGTGAGGCTGCCCTTCCATTTCCAAGAAAGTCCTAGACATTCCTTAGAGAAACACGACAAACATGCCCATGAACAAATTCGAACGAGCGCAAACATACATTAATGAACAAATGTGAACACTAACCAATTAAAAAGTATTGATTCAATATTCATTGATGTTCCACATCCTATACAGCTTTTTCTCTTTCACCTGAAGAATAAATCTAATAATGAACGTTACGGCGAAAAAAAAAAATTATTACAAAAGCTCTTACCTACTTTTGCATAAATTAATAAAAGTAAGAAGAAAGAAATAAAAACACTTTGATGACAGGTGGAAAAAATTATTTAATAGAGAGATGTTATTAGGTGTACAACTTTGCTTCCGCCGTTTTTTTCCCGAAATTCGAGGCTTTATTGTAAAAAATTGGTTAGGCGTTTTGAAATTGCTTGTTGAGACCACTCCCAATGATCGTGCCAATTCTTTTTGACTTTGACTCGAGTCTTCATTAAGTAATGCCTCCAATTCTGCATCTTCGAAAACCTTCTCTCTTCCACCGTTATGCCGGTCTTCGACGTGAAAATCACCGTTCTTGAAGCGTTCAAACCACTCACGACACGTTCTTTCGCTAATAGCGGCTTCACCATAAGTATTTGAGAGCATTCGATGAGCCTCAGCCGCAGATTTCTTCATATTGAAGCAGAAAATTAAAACCTCCCGCAAATGACGAGAATTTGGCTCGTAAACTGACATTTTCAATGGAGAATAACTTTATGATGTAGACACAAATGTTTCTATGAGGTTATGTTGACAGATGCCCAAGTTTATTGCACGACATCTATGATCTATTTATTTCGACCACTACTTACCGCTAAGGCCATCTATAGGAAAACGGCGGAAGCAAAGTTGTACACCTAATATATATATGGATAAAAAAAAGCTGTTTTGGTAATAAAAAAATCTTATACATAATAAATGTTATTACACAAAATAATATATTAAAAGATGTAGATCTCTCTCTCTCTCTCTCTCTCTCTCTCTCTCTCAAAAATATGTCAAAGGCCATCAATATACCGAATGGGAAACAAGCAGTTATTCATGAACAATCTTCTTTTTCTTCGAAGATATGTAGGACTCACGGTCACATAAGCCCTCCTGCTTTCACAGATGATCGATCGGCGGTCGTTCGAGTCTTGCCAGACGAAATGACACGGATGAACGGGTGTCGCGTACGATTGAGAGGGAGTTGATGGGAATTGTGGTATGCCGTTTATTCGGTGACGAACGAGGCGAATCGAAGTGAGGGATAACGTCGACGCGTTTACGCGCTTCCGTGTTTCCGCCGCAATATCCTGAAGCCCGCTGGATCCCGATAATCCGTGAGTGCGAAATAGCCGATTTGCACGTTTCGTGCTGATTGAGCGGGTGTGTACCTTAACGGTATTACACGCGCATTCGCGAACATAATGTGCGCGCGCGCGCGCGGCTAGTAATAAATTTGATCCTACTTCAGGAACATTGCTAGAGGGGAGAGATTTTGTATCGCGGATGCTTGCGCAATCGTTACACCGTCGCGTCGTAATGAAAGGTAAATACATATATCTTTCGACGGTGATTAGTTGCCAGGACTCACAAAGTCCTTGGAGTCATGTGTTTTTGGCGTGAACGCGTTCTACCTAGTAGTCATAAATCTGAATTAATCCGCCCGGGAATTGCTCAAGGTAGTTAAGCCTTGAAAGATACCGATAACTACGAACTTTTGTAGCAATCTGTTTGAAAGACTATAGGAGACCTCTCCCTGGCTGGCATACGCTAGTTACAACCGCCGAGACTGTAGCTCATAAGCTCTAACTTCTCGGTAAGTGCTAGATATAAATTACTACTTAGTTAGTCGTGATTTATACGCTCTCAAATAGAAGTTGCATATTGCGTACGTGCGAGGTGAACACTGCCCACGTACCAAACACATTTTAGTCTACTATAAAGTTCTCCTATTCGATTTTCTCGTATGCTTCATCGCTGTTAAAATCAAAGCTTGAAGCTACAATAATCTTATATTTGGGAATTAAAAGCGATGTTTATTTATATTTATATGTTTATTGGTGACAATAAAACGTCTTATTTTGAATAACGTCTTATATACTTTTCGTTATTCTCATTCTTTCTCTTTCTTTACGACGCCAAAAATTATTATTTTAATAAACAAATCATATTAAAATTATGTTTTTCCAACCATACGTTATTATGTTCAATATCTTGCTGTTTTGTGACGTATTTTGTTAAGATAATCTGTATAATAAATTTTAAACATATACAATAAAATTTTCATATAATCGATAATCTTAATAATAAATATGTAAATGCAAGAATTTCGCTTAATCCAATAATATCAAAATTTGTGTTACGAAACGAAACAAATTAGAATTTTAACTTAAAACCCCAGCACGATATGATGGAAGACAATAATTTATTACAATTTGCAAAACTGACAACATGATAAAGTCGTTGTTGAATTTGCTATAATTTAGGACTCATCGTTATTTATTATTTATACAATACACGATGCATTCAGAGCGAGCGTAAAAAATGTACGATTTTTCTTCCATTTACATATAAAAGTATTTTGACAGGACAGCAACGCGTTCGATATAATACTATCGACGATCCGTAAACGAAATAAAATGATTGGGATTTCGCGCTTATCAGCTTCCTACATGGACGTGAGAAATTGCGTTGAATGTATGTGGGAACTGTGGAGAATTAATTGCTGAATTAAGATCGAGCGAGTTGCCGCCGATCGATCGAGTTAATGGAATTCGTAACTTCCGCATGCCAGAAGTGCCGGCGGAGAACTCCACGTCAAGGGATATCGACTAACGATGATTTCCATACGACCAGGAAGTACATTGAAATCAACGATGTGTGATAGTTTGATTGTTCCATTGTTACTTGCAGATATAGCCACGCGTGCGACGAAACGCATATGACAAGAGCTTTTTTATCATATTCTAATAATGGTTCAATAAAGGATTTAAAATTTTTACAAACGTTACAGCCAATTTTATAAATACGAATTGTAATAGATAATAAAGTAACTTATGTTTTATTATTATGATAAAATTTATTGATAAAAAAATGCTAAAGGTATTTACGTGAAAAGCTATCACACATTTATATTCATTATTAAAAAAACAAACTAATAATTTAGCAAAATATTTGCTTTGCAAATCAGTAATTTCAACTATACCGTTTATTCTTAAGGCTAGTAAAGCCCTTGTATAGTGATTCGAGATTAACGGAGTGTTATATACTGGGTGGCCCATTTTAATCCATCCAGTCGAATATCTCAAAAACCAAGCCCGGAAGAAAAAAATGTTTCAGACGAAAGTTGTTTGGTTTCGAGGAGGCCATAAGATGGTACCATTGGTTTGACCTTGGAAATTTATTTGAAGGTCATGTGAAGGTCAACTTTAAAATCTTAAATGGAAATCCCCATTTTTTATTTAGTATTCTTGTAGCTGACATCGAGAGCTTTCCAAAACACTATAATAAAGTATTTTCTTATTAAGTACTTTTTGAGTTATTTTATATCTTAATCTGACATATTTTGATATAAAAAATTAAATATCTCGTAAAATATTTAATTTTCGATAATCTTACCGTAATACTTCTATGTACAGAATAATGAGACAAATCAATTAGTATAAAAAAAAAATTGTTTTTAAGAAAATTATTTACAATGTATTTTTTTAAACAATTATTTGTTTTTTTTTTGGCACTAATTAATTTGTCTTATTATTCTGTACATAGAAGTATTACGGTAAAATTATCGAAAACTGAATATTTTACGAAATATTTTATTTTTTATATCAAAATATGTCAGATTAAAATATAAAATAACTCAAAAAGTACTTAATGAGAAAATACTTTATTATAGTGTTTTGGAAAGCTCTCGATGTCGGCTATAAGAATACTAAATAAAAAATGGGGATTTCCATTTAAGATTTTAAAGTTGACCTTCACATGACCTTCAAATTATTTTCCAAAGTCAAACCAATGGTATCATCTTATGGTCCCCTCGAAACCAAACAACTTTTGTCTGAAACATTTTTCTCTTCCGGGCTTGGTTTTTGAGATATTCGACTGGATGGATTAAAAAGGGGCCACCTAGTATATGTATAATATATAAATAAATTTGCAATCTCTAAAGATTTTATGCCCGTACGCTTTTCAAGATTTATTACACAATTTCTCCGTGTATTCAACACGTCGTTTAATATCGTTTCTATTTGCATATTCTTGTATCTATGTATATTAGTGCTATTATCTGAAAAAATGTTGCAATTAACAGACATACTAATAAAATATCTATCGCCAATTTTATTATTTTTGAATTCACTCTTAGCATTAATACATGTAATAGATGTCATAGTGATTAATACATGTATTATTTTCACATAATTTTTAGATATTTTTGACAAAGCGATATATGAGAGAGTAAGAAAAAGATAGTCTTCTTCTTCTCAAAATAATCTTGATTCAAGGAGACTTACCAATTGACGACAAGAAACCGCCGTCTTACGGACAGTAATCCAGGCTTTGCAAGTCAAATCGCGAAAATGGATTTTCGGCAAGGATCAGAGAACCAAGAGGAGAATCGCCCAAACTGGCGGCATTCGCTACTTGCAAATTCCAAGATGCCGCAAAGTTAAACTACTTAAATGTTTAGTCTCGCGAAGTTAGTTTGATAAAATGCGATTTTGAAGGATTACAGAGAAATTTTCTAACAGATAGCTGTATAATGCAAAACAAAGATTTTAAAATAGCTACATATCAATATGCGTGGATTAAATCCATGTTTTAATTTTTGTGCATGGCTTAGATTGATAGTTGTTGAACTATTTATATTTTCTTAAGCTATATTTTATTTGAAAAACAATTGTGTGTTATGAGTTCGTTCATCGTTTTATTGATGCAAGTGAAAATTATCCACTTATAGTACAATATCTTGTCAAATCCTTTTATCTCCTAATTAATGTAGTCGCAGGATATAATTACAGGCGAGCGTCTGAGCGCGTAACGTTAATGGTAGTTTATTAACTCTTTGTTAAAACCTCAATGGCGAAAAGAGTAATTTATATTCCGGGGTGAAGATAATTAATCGTAAGTGCGGCGTCGACAAAAAAAGACTCCTTACTCTGACGTGCTTTGTTCCGTGAACTCCTTAACCGGCGCCGGTAAGAAAAATTTGCGAAACTTAAGTTGATCGCTAAATAAGCAAGATTGTTGGCAAGATCTTGGCTCCTCGCGTGGCTTCCTCGTGGTTTTCCTTAATTAACGATTCTGCTCATTACCATTGTGTAAACCTTCTCTTCCCCTTTTCTTCGTAACAAAGTAGGGATAGCAAGAAGAAGAAAAAATTTTCATTTTCCGGATTATGGTCTTTTTTTTTGCAGCGACTCAAAGCCTGATGGAAACTTATATCCATGAAGACGATGACGCACATGACACTAACGGCCTCTTCCCCTTCATCTTGACGCCCTCTAACGCAACGCATTACTGCCACGTCAGAAAAAAGAAAATAAAAAATATTGGAAGAGCGCGTTAAAAAAGTTAAGATAAATAAACAAAATATAACATAAATATGGAATATAATTGTAACGTATAAACAAAAATATTATTTTTATTTTGTCTCTCAGAGAGTTTAATATCATAAAAAAACTTTATATAATGATCATGTAATTGTATTGAAAAAAATTGTAGACTTAAAGTTTTTAAAAAGTATTTTCTATTGTAGCAAGGATTCAGAAGCAATGATTTGAATAATCTAATTTTCTCGCATTCCCTTCTTCTGCTTACAGTACTAATTTGTTAGTAAATCATTCTTAAGACAAAGACAATAAGAACATGATGATAAATAATAAGTATAAAGTATTCTTAATAAAAAGATTCATTGACGATACAAGCTGTGCTCTTTGATAATTTTGCCACAATGAAAATATGAGCGAGAACGACATTTTTCTCACGAGGCGGAAGGCAAGGGATAAGAGTAGGTCGGCAAAAGAAGAAGACCGACGTGCAAAAAAGCGAATTTCTTCCAGAGACACGAGAGATGTACGTCGAAGATATTAGGCTCTCTCCCTCGCACCCTTTCCCTTTTCTTCGTCCTTTCGCTCTTACAGGAGAGAAGAGGTAATCAATACATGCGTCTACTCTTCCATTACCTTTCCACCCTCTTCACCATCGCCACCGCATACCAGCGTCTTTGTCTTGGAGTATTCGACTACTGAATTTCTCGTCATGAGTTTGCATTCGTATGATATTGCCGGATATATTTTCAGAATCGTCGCTTTTCATCGACGGATTGGTCCGTTCGCGTTCTGCAAATATGTGCATGCGTGCAAATTTTCGCAAAGTTTCCTGCTCGAAAATAAATAAACACATATCAATTTGTATTCTGAAACTCATTGAGAGTTCGTTTTGATTGTGCGCTAAATCGCTACTAACAAACAAATTACTCTCTCATGAACGGATGACTATTCAATTTTTTATCTTCTACTAGATTACTTACCCGTAAAAACTTTCTCAACAATTTAAAAATGTTGATGAAAAGCAAAGAAGCAGAAAAAATTATATGAGTCAATTTGTAAAGCTGGGTAGTAATGGAATTTATTATGTAAATTGTTTGCATTTGTATATATTAACGAATTTTGCGATTTGTAAAATTGTATATATCGTCGAAAAGTTATTAATAATAGGTTGTTAAATTTATTATCTTTCAATATTGATAAGCTTTGTAGGAATTTAATCGCGGAAGAGATCCGCGTAGTTTGGAGAAAAATTTTATCGATATTCGCTTTATAAGGAAGTCGCGCCGCTGGTAATAATACTCGATGATAAACAGTGCCGCTTTGTATTCTGTAGCTGATAAAATTTTAATTACAGCACCGTGCATGTATTTGCTAGATTATGAACCTTAATAATGTTAAAAGTTGCCCAGAATAAACGAGACACTGTATAATAATTATCTTTGTTAAGATGCAGTTATACAACGCTGATAATAATAATTATTAAGTAATTGAAGTTATATTGCCGTCAATAAATCAATTTTAAATTATGATGCATCGGGACATGCATTATTTAAGCATATTAGTTGTATATTCAACTAACTTGACGAAGCTTTGAGTAATATCTCTTCCCAGCGCAAAATGCTCAAGGGTGAATTTTTCTTCTACCATCTTAAAGCGGCAGTTTTTTTATCAAATTTCCAACAGTTTTTAAGCTGAGCCATTAGCGGAAGAGCTTCCATAGAATTTGATTAAATAGTAGACGTAATTGCTAAAAATCAGGAATATTTTTGCTAACACGGCTACCCTTTGAAGACTAATGAAAACGACAACTTTTAAAAGCAAAGTTAGCTTGACCAATTTAAAAAATTGATGCGGTATATATGAAAGGTTGCATACCGAGTTTTACATACATACATATTACGTGAAGTTCAGTTTTGATTAAAGAAATGGACTAAAATTTCGTTTGTTTATTGCAGAAGTACTCGTGTCCTACATTGATATTTCTCTTGCCAGACTTTTTAAATAGAAACTAGCCCTTTTTGCAAGAAGCAATGCTTCCGAGCCTATAAAGCAAAAAGGTTGACAACTTGAGAAGACTCACCGACTTTTCATAAATCATCAGCTTGCTCTTTCTGAGAATAATATATCAAAGGAAGCAAAACCGGAAATAAACATATAGTTTCTTTGTTGCATTGATATAAACATCGATTTCTATTAACTATATACATATAATATCTCTTTTGTATTTTATATTATTAGATGTACAACTTTGCTTCCGCCGTTTTCCTATAGATGGCTTTAGCGGTAAGTAGTGGTCGAAATAAATAGATCATAGATGTCGTGCGATAAACTTGAGCATCTGTCAACATAACCCCATAGAAACATTAGTCGATTTGTGTCTGCATCATAAAGTTCATTCTCGATTGAAAATGTCAGTTTACGAGCCAAATTCTCGTCATTTGCGGGAGGTTTTAATTTTCTGCTTCAATATGAAGAAATCTGCGGCTGAGGCTCATCGAATGCTCTCAAATACTTGTGGTGAAGCCGCTATTAGTGAAGGAACGTGTCGTGAGTGGTTTGAACGCTTCAAGAACGGTGATTTTCACGTCGAAGACCGGCATAGCGGTGGAAGAGAGAAGATTTTCGAAGATGCAGAAATAGAGGCATTACTTAATGAAGGACTCGAGTCAAAGTCAAAAAGAATTGGCACGATCATTGGGAATGACTCAACAAGCAATTTCAAAACGAATCATAAATGTATAATCAGTTTTTTACAATAAAGCCTCGAATTTAAAAAAAAAAACGGCGGAAGCAAAGTTGTACACCTAATACATAAAATATTTGCATCGTATCATGTCTCAAAAATTATTCTCTTGATTATTTGCGGAGAATTTATTAACAAAAAAAAATATTTTGTAATTAAATAAAATAATTAAAAGTTTTAGTTGAACAAAATTTTAACTAAGAAATGCATATAATTTGTTCTGTTTATTTTATACGTCTCTGATTTACTCAGAATTTTTTTTAACATGATATAATAAATATATCGTCCATTTTCAATTGTTCATCTATCTATCGTACATCACGCAAATTCTCAATGCATGATAAGCGAAAAACATCGTTCCTTTCTCCTCTCTCCTCGCCGGTTCAGCTAACGTAGAAGAGTTATAATTTACGAGGGACGAATCTGCCGAGGACGTACACAAATGCGAGACGGATGACACTGATGTTCGGGGGCATTAACTTCTGCCTACGCACGAAAAGGGGCGAAGGACACGCGCACGACGATAACGCCCACGACGATAACGCCCACGAATAACAAATTAGATATCGTGGTGAGTTAAGGAGGCCGGAAATCTTTCGCTAACGACTCCAGACCCTCTCGCAAATTTGCATTTACATCAGTGTGGTCGCTCATAAATATAATAATGCCGGAAGACACCGAGAAAAGAATGTAAAGTTTAAGAATGTGAAGAAGTTTCCCCAAAAGTTAATAATAATAAAAACTAATAGAAGTGATTCAGATTAACATATATCATTAAGTGTTAATGTACAATATTATCAATGTGCAATACTAGCCAATGTTAATATATGTATATGCAAAACAAGAATAATAAGATAACGAATATTGATATTAAATTTTATATATAATGATACGCAATAGATTTTAAAAGAATGTATTTCTATCTTTTCAGCAAAATGATCTCTCCATTTACCAGGTATATAAATATGAAACCGGAATCTGCCCATAGATGGCCCTAGCTGTCAATGTAGTTACCGTCAAACCGCGTCATTGGCGCCATTTTCTTGTTTTGACATCTGATAAAGATTTTCAACTCACAACAATACAAGTTTCATACAACAGCATAGTTTCCAATAGCGTTGAACATGTCGAATTTTGTGCCTGGAAACGATTTGCGGACAGCATTGATTTTCTGTTACCATTTGAAGAAAACTGCTGCAGAATCGCATCGAATGCTTGTCGAAGCTTACGGTGAGCATGCTCTTGGTAAATCACAGTGCTTTCAGTGGTTTAAAAAATTCAAAAGTGGCGATTTTGACGTGAGAAACGAAGAACGTGGAAGACCACCGAAAAAGTTTGAAGACAGCGAATTGCAAACATTGTTGGATGAGAATGACGGTCAAACGCAATAACAACTCTCGAATCAATTAAACGTGACACAAGAAGCCGTCTTCGTACGTTTGAAAGCCATGGGAAAGATCCAGAAGATGGGAAACTGGGTTCCACATGAACTGAACGAAAGACAGCAGGAAAACCGAAAAACCACTTGCGAAATGCTGCTCGCCAGATACAAAAGAAAGTCATTTCTCCATCGAATTGTGACTGGCGATGGAAAGTGGATATATTTCGAGAATCCTAAGCGTAAAAGATCATGGGTAACTCCGGACGAACCATCGACTTTGACTGCAAGGCCAAATCGCTATGGACGGAAGACAATGCTCTGTGTTTGATAGGATCAGAAGGGTATGATCTATTATGAGCTGCTAAAACCTGGCGAAACCGTTAATACTGAACGCTACCGACAACAAATGATCGATTTGAATCAAGCTTTGCGTGAAAAACGACCAGAATATCCAAAAAGGCAACACAAAATGATTTTGCTTCATGATAATGCACCATCGCACACAGCAAAACCGGTCAAGGAAACGATTGAGGCGTTTAGTTGGGAAATACTTTCGCATGCGGCTTACTCACCAGACTTGGCTCCATCCGATTACTACTTATTTGCATCGATGGGACACGCACTTGCCGAGCAGCGCTTCACTTCTTACGAAAATGTACGAAAATGGCTGGATGACTGGTTTGCCTCAAAGAAGCAACAGTTTTTTTGGCGTGGCATCCACAAATTGTCAGAGAGAAGGGAAAAATGTATAACTAGCAATGGGCAATACTTGGAATAAAATATTTTTTATCATTTTCATACAATAAACGTGTATTTTCTATACAAAAATTCCGGTTTCATATTTATATACCTGGTAATTTGTTCAACATTAAAAGCTCCAGTACATTTATATACTTATATGTAATGTAAAAAAAGAATGAATACGACCAAATTAAATAATGTATAGGGGGATGCATATTATTTGAAGATATCATGTAAAATATTAAGATATGATCGCGGTTCCTCCATCATACGAGAGAATAATCCAGGAGCGGGAGATCACATCGAGAAGACACGAAGCTAATTTCGGAAGGAAGACGAAAATTTCGCCGGCGGAGAACGTGCCGGTACGATTATACCTTCGTTCACGATGACGCGCTCTTAGACGTAGCGGATAGTTAGGCTCGTATTACATTTACGCGATGTGCCGCATTAATTTATTATCCCGTAGTCGCGTTAGCCGTGGCTATGCCGGTGCTCCCGTTACAGGCACTAAGGTAATTATAACTCAACTCCCGACACGCGAAACTATGCAAAGCCAATCTAAGCCCTGTACCGATCCACGTCCTGTGCATCGTCCCTCCAACGCTTCTCTCGTTCGTCCTTACCAGCTCTTTCTCCACCCACCCACCCCTTTCCCTCCCTCTCCCCACCTCCTCCCCCTCACCCACAATGCCATCCCTTAGTCTTTCCGACGGAAGCTTCCCTTCCGTCGTAAACTGACGTCTTAGATAACGAAGATCGGTGTCGTGTGATGGATCGGCGCCACTTTCCCATTAAATTGTGTCCTGCTCCGATCCGGCATGTAGACGATGGAACAGCTCGTGTTCCATGGAATCCGCGACATGACACGCGTATTTTTCGTTAGTCTACGGTTTCATTACACCGAGATTTAGAAGCAGAAGTGATGGATATCGTCTTATCCGCGAGACGGCCATGTGAATTGATGGCGATGACGATAAACTTTAACTTTTAACGAAAAAATACGAAATAAACATTACCAGCAACAAAATCCTTATAAATCCTAGATCGTGTAAAAAGTTTTATATTAAACGTTGAAATGTTTAATTCAATAAAACTGTGAAATCTCATTATAAATTTGATATTATACATTCAGAATTTTCATATTTGTGTGTAATCGACATATTGTATATTGATATTTTATGTATATCATCAAAATATATTTTTTAAACATATTTTAATTGATTTTTGATTGTTTTACTTCACGTTCTAATCCGAATTATATTTAAATTGTCGGAAAGTGTTGTTAAATGATTAAGTATCGCGGACAAATTATATTTGATTCTATTTTGTCTTAAGAAAATAAATTATTATTCCTAAAGATCGCAACAAAATAAAATAATTTGTAATTTATAATTTGATCGAATTTTGTTCGCATACATTACTTTTATATACTTAAATTTATTCTAATAAAACGCGATTAAATTACAAATGAAATCATGATGCAAACGACATTCGGCATTCGCACGCAACAAATCATTAACGCAAGTATTTATCTCTCCCTCTCTCCGGATTGCGAAGAGGGATCGTGTGAAGATCGCGCGTGCGATTTTCCGAGAAAAAGAAAAACGGAGAGCTACAAATCGCGTCGCGACACCAGCGCCAACATTCGGGAACGTGCGCTCCAGCAAGCAACGACGGTAACGACCCTCTTAAAGCGGCGCGAAAGTTCGTTTGTCTGATACTTCCGATACATTAAGCCGCGGATTTGTGACTCCGGCGCGGAATTCGGATTAGCAAAATTGCATTTTACGGCTCGCGGGCGCATTCCGGGGTACATAAATTTACCGCGAGGGCACCGTGAAGAGAAAGAGAGATTACGCGCGTCCTTGCCTCCCGTCGATCGATTTCTTCCTGCGCGAAGACTGCACGTCTTGCTATTATTTTATTGGCGTATTACAAACACTGTTGCATAAGCGTCCTGATCGAATCTCGGAACACTTTATTATACATCGCGGATGTCAACTGAAAAACTCACGTTATGTAACACATAATTTATGAAGCGATATCGTATTAATGCTTTTTGTAAAAAATTTTAGTGTATATTGATGGAAACGGCAAATCTTTGAAGACAACGAAGTAAAAAGAGGATGCAGGATAAGGTAAATTTTGAGTTTATGGTTTATATCGAAATAATTGCAAAAGGAACGATAAAAGAGAGAGAAGAGTTACAAAGTGGTTTGAATAGATCCCAACATCTGTCAGAAAATACAGATGATCTATCATGAAAAATATTTAAATTAATTAGTGCCAAAAAAAACAAATAATTGTTTAAAAGAATACATTGTAAATAATTTTCTTAAAAACAATTTTTTTTTATACTAATTGATTTGTCTCATTATTCTGTACATAAAAGTATTACGGTAAGATTATCGAAAACTGAATATTTTACGAGATATTTAATTTTTTATATCAAAAGATGTCAGATTAATATATAAAATAACTCAAAAAGTATTTAATAAGAAAATACTTTATTATAGTGTTTTGGAAAGCTCTCGATGTCAGCTACAAGAATACTAAATAAAAAATAGGGATTTCCATTTAAGATTTTAAAGTTGACCTTCACATGACCTTCAAATGATTTTCCAAGGTCAAATCATTGTCACCATCTTATGGCCCCCTTGAAGCCACACAACTTTTGTTTGAAACATTTTTCGATTTAACGCAGTGTTTCTGAGATATTTGAGTGGGTGCTTTAAAATGGGACACTCTGTATATATCGTATAATTAATTTTTTACACAAATCTATATAATTATTTAAGTCAAGTATTTTCTAATTATGTAACTCTATAGCCGCGATAATGTGGCTACTTTATATGCAACAACCATAATCAAACGAATAACAAGAGATCGACTGTATCTCCTACATGGAGTGAAATAGAGAACCCAGAGCATCGCCCCTACAAAAATTATCGAACACAATCGTAGCCACGCGATCTGTAGAGCGGTTTGATGTTACAAATACGGCCGCAATAAAGCTACCACAACGATACCGAGAAGCAAGGCTTGATGAAACTTGATTCCTCTTTTCATGCATTCGATGATTTTATATTTACGTGCACGTTGGCATGTTTTATTCAAAGGCGACGATGTTACGTATCTTTCCAGCCCCTCATACTCCCTCGTCGGTTAGAGAGGGATATAGGGTAATGCGGATTGCCCTTTCATTCGGAGTTAAAATTTATAGTTCCTACAGGTTCCTACAGCGCTCCCTTAAGAGAGATTTTAAAAATTCAAAAATTCTTTCTCGCGCGTGCGGTATTAAATTTCGCGCGTACATGCCGCTCTATCTGAACCACATTGTAGCACGTCGGCAAGAAATTGAATTATTTTAGTATGACGGAAATTAATTAGCTTATGATTTATCTCGGCATGCATAAAATCGCTCAAAGCAGATCCTCCAAATCACAAACAGTTTATTAAATTTTTCAAAAACCTTTTGCGTTCTGTTGGTTTATCTTTATACGCTCCAACGACGATCAGTCTACTCGCTAGAAGAATAGTGTATAGACTGAAAATACAAGCTCAAGAGCCAATTGCACGTAAGTCCGATTGCATCGTCCCTTACATTCTGAAAGAAAAATTAATATTTTTTTCTTCTCCACAAAAATGTCTCGTTTGCGAAACTAAAGAGAACGTCTAAAACTCTTTAATTCAAAAAGAAATATTTTATCTTACGTCTTTCTGGTAAGAGCGACAAATTAAACCCGTAGATAATTTTGACTCGCGTGTCCGCTCGTTTACTTAAAAATAATTAATTAACTGTCCGTTAAAGAAGAAATGGCGCTTAAGATGAGCTCTCAAACAGACACGGACCTATACAAACTTGATCTGTCTGCCGATAAATTTTATGTTCGCGAGCGCGACCGTAGTTCGCTCGGTCCCAAACGACGATGTAATATCGACAAGCGAGCGTTGTATATCGTGACAGGATTTTCTATACCGGCGACGTTATATCAACATAAGACGCGATATAACGGCGCTACGATATGGCCGCCGTATGTTTTGTCCTACTCGTGTAACCGGCGAGTGTTCAGCGTGTGCTGTGGGAGTACTTTCGTTGGATCTTTTATACGGTCCGACCGCTAAGTCCTGCATTATAAAGGCCCTGCGCGCGCTCCTCTCACTGAGAATTATATTAAGGAAAAGACAGCAGAGATGTGCTACCCCGAGGGAAGCCTCGCAGCGAGACGAGACTTCCTGGAACGCGAAGTCTTCTCCAAATCTTCCCATCACGGATCCATCGAACTTGCTTGCGAAAATTATGCACGAGCATGTGCCGAGTAAGGTATTAGTCTTCCTACATTCTACATTCTTCTTCTGACACTCTAACGATAAAAGCATACTATGTTATTCAATTCGTTTTTTTGTTGTTTTTTTTTCGATATTAGATATGTAGCTTTTTTTTTCCCCAAAAAAAAAGTTTTCTTTCTATTTCTAAATCTTTAAAGATGAATATTTTTTCTTTTTTATTGATTTTTTAAATTTTTCATATCCCTAAATACATATATAATAATGTATGCTAAAGAGAACGAAAAATATGAAAAATTAAAAAAATCAATAAAAAAGAAAAGATATTCATCTTTAAAGATTTAAATGAATTTATAAATAAATGGAAGCGTAAGAAATGTGCGACATCTTTTATATACAGAAAGAGAGGCGTGAGAGAGCAATATACCGGTTTACGAACGTCTGATTTCATATCCCGGAACGGATGGCGATGATATTTTCCAGAGCGACGAAGTGCCAGGAGCGAGAGACGCCACATATACGTAACGATGTATACACACATCCGGACCGGAGATGCTGCCAAGAAGGTGAGGGAAGGAAAGCGCGGGAGAAGGAGCGTATCACGTACGGAATGCAACGAGAGAGCAAGCGAGGCGTGTACCGGCGGGCGCGGGCATTCTCGAGAAAGTGCGAAGGGGGATTTGGGGAAAACGCGGTTTTCGCGACGAGGGGAAAGGAGAGGGCCGGAGGATAGCGAGGCAGGATCACGTTCCATGGAAGTAACTTGGCCAGCAAAGCCTTCGGGGCTATCAAACTTTCGGCTTGATACATCGAGAGCTCTAGCAACTTCGCATCCCCGCGTTGCACGCACCCCGTCCGTGTGTTCGATCCTTCATCTTTCCGAGACTTTCCCTCGTTTTTCTCCCGCCGCTTTCGCTTTTTTTTTCCCTGGATAAGACTGATCAGACGCCATTGTAATTCGCAGCCAGCACATCGAGAGCGCTGTCGGATTCCTCCGTTACCGATTCCATTTGCAGTGGACGTTAATACGGCGGAGAGATACCGCCGAAGGGCTAACACCAACCCCGCCTAACTCCTCGTATCTCATCCCTCGAAATGATCAAAGAATTGGATGAACGAGGGAGTTTTCCGCGTGGTTTTATTGGCGGCCGTTTATTGAACGTCGACGAAAGAACGCGAATCGTTGCGTCGAGATAACACATCGATGGGACATGGACGTGCCTGTCGGTAGAGATGAAAGGTTCATCTGGGAGATTGATCGACGTGGATTTCGATACTTTGAGAAAATTTTACGCAGGAAGCGATGGAACGCAACGCTGTTGTGACACGTGACGTTTGATGGTCATGTATATACAGAGTATAACCAAATCAAACGACATTAGTTTACAATCGAATAAAAAATTTTTTTATATTCTTCCAACAAGTTCTAGTAAACATATGTTTAAAAATTTTTCCACGGAAATGATTGAAAATCTCTTAAAAAGCTTCACGTATTATTATTATTTTTTTTTTTTTTTTTTTTTTTTTTGGATACTATATATTTCGTACGATGCAATCGGATCTATTATCTGCTCGATAATATTAATCTAGTTAATAAGTTTATTATATTTTTTTAATGACAAATATGGATTCTTATATAAACATTTAATATATAAAATTATATTTGGCAATAATAGAGCTGATATCATTTTACTTGCTTATACGCTATATGCTCGTATTTCATGCACTTTACTCTTTTGTTTTCTCATATGGTGTATTTTTCAATATCAAATTTAAATATTAAATATAATATAATATATATCATAATATCCATAAAATATTTGAAGTATAAAGAAAGTGATATATATCCTAATCTGAAACACCTAGAAATGTTATTACATAAAACTCGCTTGTAAAACATGTAGATCATTGACAGGCGCTTTGATGTTCGACCATAGTCGATCTTGTTCTACTTGACGCGCAAACTACTTTATGTCAGACAAGCAGGAAACTCGAGTTATTGAATATATATTTATATTTTGATATATTATATTTATATTTATAATTTGTATCTGTATTTTTTCTATTTTGACCAATATTTTAAAACTTGTAAAAAAAAAAAATATTTTGGAATATACAGGATGGCCCATTTTAATCCATCCAGTCGAATATCTCAAAAACCAAGCCCGGAAGAGAAAAATGTTTCAAACAAAAGTTGTTTGGTTTCGAGGGGGCCATAAGATGGTATCATTGGTTTGACCTTGGAAAATCATTTGAAGATCATGTGAAGGTCAACTTTAAAATCTTAAACGGAAACCCCCATTTTTTATTTAGTATTCTTGTAGCTGACATCGAGAGCTTTCCAAAACACTATAATAAAGTATTTTCTAATTAAGTACTTTTTGAGTTATTTTATATTTTAATCTGACATATTTTGATATAAAAAATTGTTTTTAAGAAAATTATTTACAATGTATTTTTTTAAACAATTATTTATTTTTTTTTTTGGCACTAATTAATTTGTCTTATTATTCTGTACATAGAAGTATTACGGTAAGATTATCAAAAACTAGATATTTTACGAGATATTTTATTTTTTATATCAAAATATGTCAGATATATGTAAAATATAAAATTACTCAAAAACTACTTAACAAAAAAATACTTTATTATAGTGTTTTGGAAAGCTCTCGATGTCAGCTACAAGAATACTAAATAAAAAATGGGGGTTTCCATTTAAGATTTTCCAAGGTCAAACCAATGATACCATCTTATGGCCCCCTCGAAACCAAACAACTTTTGTCTGAAACATTTTTTTCTTCCGGGCTTGGTTTTTGAGATATTCGACTGGATGGATTAAAATAGGCCACCCAGTATATAAAAATATGTCTCAGAGTACATAAACATGTGTGATGGTTTAAACATCACTATATTAATATTCAACAATAAGATTATTTTTCAACAAAAATTTTTCCATGCCCAACTTTATTACTAAAGATATGTAGAATAATGAAGAGAAGAAGTTGTACATGTCACTTTCGAGAAATCCAGTAGAGAAAGAAGAATGCGATCAGACATGGCTGATTGTTAGGCATAAGTGAACACGGCATTCAGGATAAAATACAAGCCTCGCAACGAGGGTTGGAATCGCGAGAGCGGGCTATTAGATTATGGATGGTCGAACAACAAGATTGCGGACAAAGGGGAAGAAGCCCATTAGTTTCGCCAACTGTATCTTGCGTCGTGTAACTAGGTTAACAATTTGGCACTCCCGTTCATTGCCGACGGCCATCTTCCCCGAAAACGCTGAACAAGGGGATCGACACTGCAGATATTTATGACCGGAGCTTGACAAATTATGCAGAATCTTTTCCACCGTATAAAATATGGAGTACTCTTTCCATTATCTTCCCAAAAAAAATATCTCTTTTTTTAAAAAATAAAAATTATTCCTATTTTCTTTTCTTTGGGAAGAGTTCTATGCTATTTTTCTTTAACATTACAGTCATATTTTATTCTTAACCATAATATACAATAAATACGTTCTATTTTGCTTAATCTATTGTCCATAATTATTATTTTCTACATTTCCTCATTGGTAATATCTTTGCATATTGCAAATAGTTTTCATAAATTAAATGTTTTTATAGATATGATATCAACAGACTTATTAAAATGTCAAAAGTTTATATAATTTTTCAAATCATTATTTATTGCGATATAATATTGCTGTAAAAATATTTTGAATAATACAGAATTAAATATTTTAAAACAGTTAATTAGTTAATCAATTCAGAATTAAAAATAATAACTTAGTATAATAGCTTTTAAATATTCAAACAAATTTATCATCCATTTTTTAAAATTATCTTTCAAATTGATCATAAAGAAGAGATATACGCTATACTGTCGCATATATCTGTGTTTATGCGAACGCATGAAAAATATGAGTGGAAATAATAATTTGTATCGTTTATCGTCGAAAAATAATATTAAATTTTTTCATACTCTATTTTACGAAATCTAATACGAAATGATTTATAAGAGATAAAGTTATGGATAAAATTACATTTGTATTTGTACTGTAAAATATTGTGCGATTCGATTTTCATTCGCTAACAATTGATGTACGACACAAAATGAAGGATAACGATCCGCGGCTCGCAGCGTTGCTGCCGGCTACACGATCGGTTGGTTGTTTGTCTTCCGACTGTACATTGAGGTAAAGTATCAATGTTGTTTATGGAAACGCAGAAACGTGAATACATATCTCTTTATGGTACAAAACAAAAATATTAACGACAGCATATTCCGCATATACGAATAGTCGCGGTGCGATTTAAAGGGACGATGTGAAAACCTAGAAGAGCGTGTTCTAAAAAAAAATCCCTGTCTATGTCAAACACCCTCAAGCAAATTCTCTCATCTGACAGCAACGCGAATCCGGCGAATTCACAGGCCGACTTTATTCATGAATTCGCGAGCGAGAGAGGAAAATATCGAATATCAAATAACTGCATACTATGTGCGCTCGCGTGCCCGGTAGAATTAAATTCCGATGAGACACTTGAGAACGCGCCGACTTCCTGAGAAGGACGTCACAAGTAGAGATAGGATCTGCGATTTCACTCCAACGAGGCAAACCAGCTGTTTCTTCGTATTGGCCGTCTTGTGGCATTCGATATCCATCCCCATGATCTTCGAGGTCGCATCTCCCTACCTGTTCGCTCCGTGATCGATACGAAAACAAAACTATTAAACAAAATTAAAAGATTGTCGACATTCAAAAAGTTACGAGTTTATTATTTAGTTTATTATTAAGTTATTATTTTTAATTCCAATTTGTTTAATTAACTATTTTAAAATATTTGATTTGATTTGATGTTTAAAACATTCGTTTATCTTTAAACGACATACAGGGTGTCCCATTTTAAAGGACCCACTCAAATATCTCAGAAACAGTGCGTTAAATCGAAAAATGTATCAAACAAAAGTAGTGTGGCTTCAAGGGGGCCATAAGATGGTGACAATGATTTGACCTTGGAAAATCATTTGAAGGTCATGTGAAGGTCAACTTTAAAATCTTAAATAGAAACCCCCATTTTTTATTTAGTATTCTTGTAGCTTGCCTCGAGAGCTTTCCAAAACATTATAATAAACTATTTTTTTATTCATTACTTTTTGAGTTATTTTATATATTAATCTGACATCTTTTGATATAAAAAATTAAATATCTCATAAAATAGTTAGTTTTTGATAATCTTACCGTAATACTTTTATGTACAGAATAATGATACAAATCAATTAGTATAAAAAAATAATAGTTTTTAAAAAAATTATTTACGATGTATTTTTTTAAACAATTATTTGTTCTTTTTGCGCTAATTGATTTGTCTCATTATTCTGTACATAAAAGTATTACGGTAAGATTATCGAAAACTGAATAATTTATGAGATATTTAATTTTTTATATCAAAAGATGTCAGATTAAAATATAAAATAACTCAAAAAGTATTGAATAAAAAAATAGTTTATTATAGTGTTTTGGAAAGCTCTCGATGTCAGCTACAAGAGTACTAAATAAAAAATGGGGGTTTCCGTTTAAGATTTTAAAGTTGACCTTCACATGACCTTCAAATGATTTTCCAAGGTCAAATAATTGTCGCCATCTTATGGCCCCCTTGAAGCCACACAACTTTTGTTTGAAACATTTTTCGATTTAACGCATTGTTTTTGAGATATTTGAGTGGGACACCCTGTATATCTAACTGTTCTTTTTATTGATTAATATTTATTTTCCTTAATTATGTTATATTCTGTTAGTATTACCATATTAATCACATGAATATAAAATTATAAATATCATATGGTTACATGGTACAGTTTCGTAAAGCTATATCGCAAGCAAACGATGAATTTGCGGTTTCTTCAATCTAGTGCCAGTAGATACCATTGTGACCCTTTTAAGTCCTTCCTCGACTATTCTCCTGTATCCTGTACGAGCGGCGGTTCTTTAGTTTCAGGGTATCCGGATCGACTGAAGTGCCTCGGATTAAGCGGATCCGGCTCACCATGCGGAAGGTACTCTCTTCCCCCTTTCTCTCAGGAAGGAAGACGTTTAAGGGTTTTACCTCTTTGCCAGGCACTCGCAATAATTTTCTTACAGTCCGCCAGCCCGTCCGATGTTCCTACGTTCCTGGCGGAGGATACACTCTGAAAATTTTCCAGCAATTCCGCTGACTGCCATTAGATACGTTCACGATTTCGCCGAGACAAAGACAAATGTAATCATTGCGCAAAGAGTAGTTGATTGTAATTTTTGTTATTTTCTTGCTCATTCTTCGCTTGATTTCTTCCCTTTTTATATTATCTCATGCTTCATTAATTCCGACACGTAGCTTTATAGATTTTATAGATCGATGCACATAAAACAATAATAAAACTATATTATATATTCATACTCTGATCATGTAACATTGCCATGCAAAACAATGCTGTTTTATCAAATTTGAACGCAATATTATAATTAAAAACGTTTACACATATATTAAACTTCTATTACTCTTAAACAAATCGAAAAAAAAAATAAAATGTACTAATGATCTGATTTAATAATAGCTTAGTATGCTACTTTATCAAATTAATAATGTACCCTTTAAAGTACAACATCGCTTATAGGAAAACATACGAAACATCGATCATATGAAACAATGTGGTGCCGGTATGTTTGTTAACCGCGTTCGTACCGCACAAACAAGCTGTTTTCATATATACGCCGTTTGCGGAACAAAAGGGCCTCGGCGATTCATGCAGAATATTCTGAGCGGAGATACAAGACCATATTATAGTGCCGCGTGTACATCCGGACAGAATTGGCTTGCAACGCCAAGAACGTAGCTGACGTACTTCGTTGTAGCGTGGAATGCATCGCTTCTACAGTGAGTGCGGTCCGTTGTTTCGTTACAGTTCGCTTGTAACGCCAGGTGAAGTAATCATCCTCCTCCACATGAAGTACGTCACGTATTTTTCGCGAGGAGAAGGACCGCCGACCCTAATCCTCGAAAAGAAACGAAGCGAAAAAGGGATTGGGTTATACGTATCTTCGAAAGAGTGAAGCGACAATGCCTTAGTGTTTTTTATGATACCTTTCTCTCTAACCCTGTTGAGAAAACATTTCTCAAAATAAATGTCTTCCTTTTCAAATCTATCCTTCATATAGCTTATAATAAGTAACGCCGTTTGAGAGAAATTAATTGCGAATGTTGAGACGCCTTTTTGACAATTTGTATAAAACATGATATTCTTCCTTTGTTTTTAATTAAAATTTTTAGAAATAAACATATAATTTGTTAAATATAATGCTATGAAAAAATATAAATATTTAATTCTAGAAATTATGTACATTATAATAATATTTGAAAAAAATATCCAGTCACGGTAATTGTTTTATATTCATTACGCGTTTTCCACTCTTTAAAAAAATGGGGTATTGTTGTTTTTAAAATGAAGTTAATATAAAATTCTAAATAAATATTTTCGCAATAAAATGTAAGTTTTGAAATGACATTTAGTACTTTGCATTTTGCAAATGCAAGAATCATTTTTACAACATATTGCGACGTGCGTTAAAGTGCGTGGAAGTGCTTACCTTTGGAACAATTTATTTTCATACATTTTTTTTTATTTTAAGTTCTACATTTATCCCCTGAAATATTAATATATAATTAGAAATTACTGTATGCACATTTACATATAGTTCTCGTAAATTCATTAAAATTGCGAAATAAAAAATAATTTAACACTGACTGGTACGATGTGCAATGATGAAGTTGGTAAAGTTGTAATACATAACATTGAATAAATCAAAGAAAAATATAAGTTGTCATATTATAT
Organism: Polyergus mexicanus; assembly: GCF_030449975.1. NCBI lineage: Eukaryota > Metazoa > Arthropoda > Insecta > Hymenoptera > Formicidae > Polyergus > Polyergus mexicanus. The sequence continues at coordinate 780,707 of NW_027223340.1, read as the reverse complement.
TCGCGAGAATTTTAAATTTTATTATATTGATTTATCAAAAAATCAAGAGAAAATTTTTTAATTCTTTGCCGTTAAATAAAAGCATTCGTTTCGGAAAATAAAAATTTAGTAAGACATAAAGTGATAATATGTGATTATTGTAAATTAATTTACACAAATAATTCTTTCCAAAATAAAATAAATTTTCTTGAAATAAATGTTAGATTTTATTTGCGACGATCTATTTATCAGTATTAAATTGAAAAACAAGGTACAAAATATTCAGAGCGTTAATTTATATTATAAAATAATATATAAAATTTTAAATATTTTCGCACGGCATCAAAGTAATCATGACACATGGTATTTGGTCTTTACGGCATATAGTGTGTTATTGTCAACATAGGCGCTCAACGTGTTGTCATTTGCGCGGCGATACTCGAGTAATAAGGTAGTGGTGAGATGATCCGTATATTATCACATTTATTTTCAAAATGTAATCGCGAGAAATTTTACGAAATAATTTGCTATAACCATTAAAATCGACGATTAATTAATTTTCGATAATGACTGTAATCGTATCGCGATACGATAACTCTATATTGAAATATGTATTTCTCGCGATTTATTAATTTATATTGTAATTTCTCAACTAGCCAAGCGATAGGGACAAAAATTGTAAATTATCTTCTCGTTGCAAACATTTCGAACAGTAATTATTTTTCTAACTCTCTACATTTGAGAAGTCAAATATATTTCTATAATTTATATTTTTCGCCATTCTATAAATATAATTCATTATTCGAATTGAAAGAGAAAACGCGCAGTAAAATACGAATCATAAATCGAATTATTAACGTAACCAAAAGCCTCGAGATATATCAATCATTTAATCAATAATTTATTTATAATTCAAGAGACACGTAGTATACAGGATGTCCCATTTTAAAGGACCCACTCAAATATCTCAGAAACATTGCGTTAAATCGAAAAATGTTTCAAACAAAAGTTATGTGGCTTCAAGAGGGCCATAAGATGGTGACAATGATTTGACCTTGGAAAATCATTTGAAGGTCATGTGAAGGTCAACTTTAAAATCTTAAATGGGGACCCCCATTTTTTATTTAGTATTCTTGTAGCTTGCCTCGAGAGCTTTCCAAAACACTATAATAAAGTATTTTTTTATTCAATACTTTTTGAGTTATTTTATATTTTAATCTGACATATTTTGATATAAAAAATAAAATATTTCGTAAAATATTCAGTTTTCGATAATTTTATGGTAATACTTCTATGTACAGAATAATAAGACAAAATAATTAGTGCCAAGAAAAAAACAAATAATTGTTTAAAAAAATACATTGTAAATAATTTTCTTAAAAACAATTTCTTTTTTTATACTAATTGATTTGTCTCATTATTCTGTACATAGAAGTATTACGGTAAGATTATCAAAAACTAAATATTTTACGAGATATTTAATTTTTTATATCAAAATATGTCAGATTAAAATATAAAATAACTCAAAAAGTACTTAATGAAAAAATACTTTATTATAGTGTTTTGGAAAGCTCTCGATGTCAGCTACAAGAATACTAAATAAAAAATGGCGGTTTCTATTTAAGATTTTAAAGTTGACCTTCACATGACCTTCAAATGATTTTCCAAGGTCATATCATTGTTACCATCTTATGGCCCCCTCGAAACCAAACAACTTTTGTCTGAAACATTTTTCTCTTCCGGGCTTGGTTTTTGAGATATTTGCTTGAGGAGATTAAAATGGGACACCCTGTATATATATATTGTATATATATATATATATACATTATTTGCCGATATATATCGGCAATCAATTATAATAATATTAACACAGTATTCGGCCTTGGCAGTATGTAGCGCGTATTGTTTACATACCGCGGCCTTGTTGTCATTCGCGTAGCGACACTCGAACAGTAAGGTAGTGATGTGTGACGCATCATATATTCCGTCGAATTCCTCTTCGAAACGTGATTGCGACAAATATCAGAAAATAATTTGCTATAATTATCATAATTAATAATTAATCAACTTTCGATAATCGATATGTAACTGTGATATCGATATTTAACTAACGCGGACAGATCTTTATCGAAGAGAGCGTACAGTGCGATTTATTTCAAGAATCGAAGTGACAGGAATAAAAATTATAAATTATTATCTCGTTGCGATCTTTACGGGCAAGAATTACTTCTCTAATGATGTTTAGAGAATCAAATATTGTATATTTAGTTCGATGCTTTATCGTTTGACTTTTCGACAATTTCGATGTAATTCTTGATTGAGAATGCGTAGAGTGAAACGCACGAATCGCAGGATCAAATAATTAACATAACATCAATCGTTTGATAAATAATTCATCTATAATTTAAATACGTAATATTCCGCGCATATATATTTTATAGTACGTAAAATATTTCGGCAACGAGAATTAATAATAACCTCGTTCAGCCTTGACAAAATGTATAACGCGCTACTATTCACATACTACGACCTTGTTATCATTCGCTCGGAGACATTTGAACAATAATGTTATAAACGAGATACTTCGTATATTATCGAATTTCTATTCAATAATTTAAATTTTTCGTCCATCTAAATGTGATTTAGACAAAAATTGCAGACTCGAGTAATTAATATAACGAAAGATCCCGGTGATAATTCGCTACGATCATTATAATAAACTAATTAACTTTTAATATACCACACATGTATGACAACGACAACTCTTTCTCGAAACGCATATTTCACCTATAAACGGCGTATTATTTCGCGATCGCGGAATTCGGGAGTACGATACAAAGTGTCGCGTGTACGTTTTTATCAAGTTCGTAAATGTCGTTCAAAAATGTCGCGTATTTAAATGCGGGAATATTGTGCAAAGTGTCGCGCGTAATGAATTGTATTGTATAAACTTTTCATCCTGACGACCTGAGAGGAGGTGCAGGCCTGGAGGCATCGGGCATCAGCGGAGCAACCCTAAGGTATATATACTATTTATATATCAGTTACATAAATCTCGTATTAATTCGATTCGTTTATATGAATAATTTAAACAAGAGAAAACAAGAAAAAAGAATTTTTACATAATTTTTTTGTGAAAAAAAAAATAATTTTTTTTCAGAATTTATAAAGTTATTCCATTATATATATATATATATATATATATATATATATATATATATCGGCTTATTATTGCATATATTAAATAAAAAATTCAACATATATAATAATTTTTTCAATATTAATAGTTTTGATCGTTACTATAATTTGGATTTTATATTTGCATGTTACAGATCAACGTAGCATCAATATCATCAACTCCGCTGTTGCGCATCGGTTGGTGAGTAACAAATTTTTATTTTATTTTAACGTAACAGAGATTTGTGTAGAAATTGTAGATGTAGATGTAAATTGTAGATAGATCCGTTGCCTTAAAATGAATGGGCTAGACCATTTAAATATAAATTTTTTTTAATATACATATATTGCAAAAATAAATTAGAGTAAATTGTAAAGAAGGATAAAAAGCATTTTATTATTTAGCGTGAATTTTTTCTAATTTATTTTATAAAGTATGATTTTATTAATTATATACATGCAAGGATAACAGCCCATTCTCATCTATATGTTCACATATTGGAAAAGTTTGCTTCAACTGATGTAAAGACAAGTTATCAATTAATTAAATTATATGTAATATAATAATAATTACCAAAACGTTTTAATTTATCTTATTTTATTATAAATTATATTATAAGAATTACTGTAAGAATTTTATCAATCAGTTTTATCAATTGACAACTTGACTTTATATTAGTTTAAGCAAAGTTACATTAAAATGATGTAACGATCATAAACGAGAATAAAATGTTTACGCTTACCTACCAGCGATGGTAATCGATCGGCAAGTGAAGAAGAATTTCTTTTCTTCTTTGATCTCTGATAGATGATTGAAAATCAAATGTAGTCAGAATATGATCAGGAGCGACAAAAAAATAGATTCAATACTGGCTCGAAGAACGATATAGGCTCGTGCCAATCAATTGTCTCTGTATTTGAAGGAAACAATAAAAGTGTAAAAAAAATAAATAAGTAAAAAGTAAAAACGTATAGAAACGGTAAAACGGTCGCTTATGGATCGACTGATCAACTGAAAAGCGTACAGTAAATATCCTTTTATATATCGTCCGAAATAGCTTCGTATCTGAACGTACATTAAAAATTCCATGGAACAGGAACACATTATAATTTCCCATAAACTCTTTACGATGACAAAATGCCGTGAACGTTTTTCTATGACAAACATTGGAGGGAATTATAGTTTCAGAGACGACCTCGCAGTAAAACCGGTCAATCTGCGCCATGTGTATGTAACGAATAAAATAGTTATCGTCTTTCTTCGCGCGTCACATATAATGGGAAAATTATTTAAAGCAAAAAGAGACATTTCTCGTACTTTGTCATTAAAATAACGTCTATCCCGTATATCTATTACGCGTAATGTATAAATATCAGGGTTGGGAAGTAACGCGTTACTTGTAACGCCGTTACCGTTACAGTTACTTTTTTTCGGTAACTGTAACGGTAATGGCGTTACAAATTTTATTTGTAACGGAAAAAGTAACTTCGTTACATTTTTCGGTAACGAGTAACGAATTTAACAGTTACTTTTATCGTTACTTTTTTCAAATTTTTTGATTTATTTAAGATATTATTCTTGCTATTGTGCGTGATAAAATTTTTATCTTAACCGTAAAGCTGTAAGCAAATCGATCAATTAGCATTCTTATTATGTTGTAAAAATGCTTGAATGTGATTGATCAACTTATGGCTCTTGCAGACCAGTGCGATGACGCGACGCGCGATATCCAATGAGAGCTTTATCTTTTCGGAAAAGCAGAGCTCTCATTTACTACCAGTTCTAAGTACCTTGCAACGAAAATTAGAAAATCTCAATAAATCTGACCTTATAGATTGCCATTCATTAGTTGAAGTTATTCAGCAAGGTTTAAATAAAAGGTAACTTATTAATTTGATTAATTCATATGTTATTTAATTTTAAATAAGGATTTAATTGAAAAATATTATTTTATTTTAAACTATTGATTCAAAAGTATTAATTTCAATAAAACAAACAATGTCGCTTAATTTACTATATTTGATTTTAAATTTCTTACAATATTTGAAACAAAAGAATTAATAATAGCAGCAGTTTACATCCAAAATTTAAGTTAAACTGGTTAACCGGAGAAAAAAGAAAACGTGCTGAAAATTACTTGGAGGATTTATTGGGAATCCGATCAACTGAAAATTCTTCAAAAGCTGGAAAATCTGACGATCATGATGATTTTTTCATTTTTGAGCAAAAAACGGTGCAAAATGAATCTGAACAAGAAGAATTGCAACGGTTTTTAAAATCAAATAATTGTAATATAGAAATGTTAAACGACTATCCAAGACTTAAAAAACTTTTTATTAAATATAATACAGCTCTACCAAGCAGTGCATCTGTAGAAAGAATGTTTAGCATCGGTGGCTCTGTATTAACACCACAAAGAGGGCATTTAAATGATGATACTATGGAGCAACAAATTTTATTAAAAATTAATAAAGAATTTCGATAAATTTAATCATTTATTTTGTAATAAACCTTGAATGAAATCTTGCTTACAATTTTTTAAAAGTTTTTCTTATGCAAAATAATTTATTAGTTTGTATTGTAAAAAAGTAACGGAAATTGTAACGACTCGTTACTTTTTAGTAACTGTAACGGTAACGAGTTACTTTTTAAAATTAGTAACGTGTAACGGTAACGAATTACTTTTTAGAAAAAATAACGGTAACGGTAACGAGTTACTTTTATAAAGTAACTTTCCCAACCCTGATAAATATATAAAAATAATTTATTGAAATCTACGTGTTTACGTGTTATTCACGTTTGTAATCTATAATAAAGCAACAAAAAGGATACTTCGTTAGAAATGATGATTTTACAAATTTCTAGAAGTAAATTGTACAATATCATTGGATATTAACTCGATAATAGATACTAATAGATTTTTTATGATCATGAAAACACACTATATAAATTGTGTCAAGTGCTTCATATGGCTTCGTGAAATTATTGATACTGAATACTCTTACCTGCGTCCGCGTTCTTCTGATATCCAACACTCGCGTCGATCCATCTTTAAGAGAAACCGCAACGGCAATTTTTATCCGAGAGCGCGGTTTCGAGAAAGGCCCGGGCGCTGCTGCTGAATACGGAGGGACGAAAGAAGAAGACGGGATGAATAGCCATTCTTTGTTTTTTTTTTGTTTTCATTTTTTTCAACAGGAACGTACGTTTTATTTTGCACTGAGCAGAAATACAAGCTATTCATGAAAGATGAGGTTACAGCGGCCGCAAGCCTCCCCCTCCCCCTCCCCCTCCTCCCGCTCTTTTCCTCTCCACCACTCACCGCCCTTCCGCCCTTCGCGCGCATTCGCAGAGTCCCTTTCACTTGCCATCGCACCGTGCAACACCTTCGATTCTCATCCTCCCTCAACCTTCCACGACCAGCATCACAAATCATCCCCCGATCGCGCATCCCGCCACTTACCACCGCCCGAATGTAGAGCAAGATAATAATTATACATGTACATATAATTACATTTGTGCATTATATATCATAATTTAATAATATACATATATAGATGATATATATATTATATATATCTTAGAAAATAAATATGTGTGTGTGTATATATATATATATATATATATATATATATATATATATATTTCAATATCGCGCGCGTTTATATTCCATCTTCGTGTAATTCTCCTTAAAAAATAACGATATTTAGAGTACGCTACGATGTAATATAAGAGCCACCAAGAGAGGAAAGAAAAGAATGAAGAGGAATAAAGTGCTACGAGGTGGGCTCGAGTCGCTCATTTTCTTCTCTCTCGTACACGCGCCTCGTGTGCATGCAGCCTCTCGCGCATATATTTTCCCGCCTTTTAATTCATCCAATTTCTCATTCACTCGTGCTTATTTCACTCGTCCGTTTTCACCCTCGCGTACATTTTTTTATCTCTTCGTCGTTAACGTTTTTTTCATCCTCTCCCCCTCTCTCTCTCTCTCATCTAAAACGCTCATTCCGTGGCCTGGCTATTTTTATCTCTTTTCCTTCTCCGCTTGGATACAAAGTCATTTTCGCCCGATTTCAAGGCGGGCAGTCATCTGACAATTTTTGCGCGTCGCGTTTTACATGGCAAGCGGATCGAAAGGTAGCGATATCGTTGAATTAAAGGATAGCTAATGCATAATTGTGTTAATTGGTATACATTAATTAGCGGACTTCGTACGATTATGTCGTGGATCATCGTGAGGGCAATGATTTTCGTAACTGAGGCGACAGCACAGAAAAGTAACAAATGCTTTTATTGAAATTTAGCGATTTTATTATTTCCACTGCTCATATAGATACTCTGCAATATCCTTCTCAACGTTCAGTGCAAAACATCAAGTATTTCATGTCGCAGACTACTCACGCACACATATTTTCTGCACGTTCAATTCGCGCTTCGAATAAAAAAAACCAAAAAAAAAAAAACCCAGATCAATCGCTCTATCAAGAATACGTTTATTAGCGGATGGGCCGGCCCTGACGCTAATTCGTGTCTAATAATAGGAAAGCTCGAAGATTTTTAACTCGAGCAATTTCGCGTCCAATATCCAATCTATCCTCATTGGAAGCAACCTCGAACAAAGTTGCGCGACGCGACGTGAATTTAAGCATCTCGAAGCTCTGCGGTAAGTTCGAAGAATTCACAGTTTGTTCTGCTGAATCGAGTACAAGTTCGACAACGTTCATTTGGTAATGGCATATGTATATCCCGGATGATACGCCGGTATCATTAGCGCAAACATAAGCGCTCTTAAGGAGGACTCTTGAAAGCAAGCTCACTCACAAAGCACGATGAGAAATTTGTTTATTAATAAATTATTTACAAAGCGCATGGCCGGCCTGGTCGCTCCGATAGCCGATGAAGAAGCATGCGGTTTTTCGATAATGCAAAAATCTCTAGGCGGACAACAATTATAAATCGACGAAACGTAAGCGCGCTCGCGCGAGTGAGAAATGTCTTGGGTAACGTTCGTCAATCGATCATCTTGCGCGATGAGAGAATTTTCGCATGCGGAAATTTCGAGGCGCGATTTCGCGCGCGCAAAGAGAGATGGCCTCTGAAAATAATAAAAATAAAATTTCCATCTTCGAGCGCATTTTTTATTTTTTTTTTTTTTTTTTTTTTTTACGGCAAAGTCGCCGCCGTTACTATCGTATCCCATCGAGAGATTCGTTTTCTCGTTTTAAACTCTTATTACGCATCTTGTGTTAAACGCAGACGCGAAGATATCGACGTCGCTCACTCCGCGGCGCGCTTCCATCGACTATTCAGCGATTCGCGCGCGTGCACACATCGAATTAAAGACTCAGTCGCAAATGTAGGCGGAAGGAACGCTCACCAATGTGGCACAAAAAGCGGCCCCCGCTCTATGCTTAATTATACAAAATATAATTAGTTAACCAATCAATGATGTAGCATGTATACATGATAACATTACAAATAATCTACGTGCTAAACATTTAAACTTAGACGGCATCCTCTGCTTTTGTACAATCGACGATAGAAAAGAAAGAACAATATATGCGTGTATCTTATAATAATTATAATTATAATAATTAACATCAATAATAATATTAACCGCAGCGTCATTAATATAAAGATAATATATAATAAAGACTCTCTGTGTGTAGTAAATAATTTATATAAAAATTCTGGCGAATATACTAAGAAATATCGCATAAAGTTTGATTCTCGCGTGACGCACAGATTTCTACACATTGGCGCGCATACATACACATATACACATATACGCAAGCAATTACATACAATTGGTTGTTCTCTTTCGTTTTGTACATCTTTACGCTCATACTGTCTCATTCGCACACTCGCATTCGCATTTGCATATTTCTATCCTGTTGCGTATAATAACTCTCTCGCCAGTTTAGCAAACCATCACCCAAAAACTTCGCTAACACTTGCTAATCTCTCCTTCGCGTCGCTTCCCTGTTCTCCGTCGAATGCGAAAGCAATCTGAGGAATCGAAAAAGAGAAAAGGAAAAAAGTGACGCATGACGTAAGCGCAGGACAAGCTCGTACGTACTTCTAAAGACCTTCGACTTTAAATGCAGGGTATCATTCAGTATCGGGCATAATAGATAAGAATGAAACTCGTCAATTTGACAGTAGATAATCCTGGGGCTGAAGGGAAGCGAAAAATTTCAAAGACGGCCAAAACACGAGGCCGTCGACGAATGACACGATTTTTATTCTCGTTAACGTTCTCGCAGTATGTATGCATCGATGTGAAAATGTCGTAAAGCGACTCGTCCTGCAAGCAGGCGGAGAAAGAAGTAAAGGTGTCAAGTCACCATGCATCGCGAAACTACTCGTCATTTGGGCTCGAGTGACATTAGTCTCGAGATCGCAAATGGTCGCATTCTGCGCTATATCTATGTGTTCGCGTCGTTCGTCTCTTCTCATACGTGATCGAAGATCGATTATCCTGACTTTGAAGAATCCGTCGGAGTGTAAGTCACGCGTCGCTTTGCCCGTGAGAATTTGACAGGACGATTCTCATAAATACTAGTTAAAGTTAACTGGGGATTCAACACAGGCTTTCCATCTCTTTTAAGTTGTCCTACTAGAAAGAAATAAAGAATCAATTAATTCCCATTTAACCCTCGCTACAGAATCAATTAAACCTGAATTAACTTTAACGAATATTTATGGCTACACGATCTCAGTGAAAAATTCAGAAATTCGAGCACGAGCTACGCTCGCCTGTCGATTCCCTTTTAAGCTCGTGTCTATATTTTCGTCGTTTGGTTGCACTTTCCTTTCGTTTACAGTCCTATCAATTATTCTTTTCCCCATCTGAATCGCTTTTTGAAACCGGCAAATAGGCCTACGCATAGCGTAATTAGGCAGGAGCGGTATGTTTCCGCGGAAAGTTGATCATTTCCTCTGTTTCCTTCACTCTTCCGTCAACGAGGCGTTCGCTTATTTACGGCGAAACGTTCGATAGGGCTCGACGCTTTCGTCTTTCTCTTCTCTCTCCCTTTTTTTCCTTCATCTCATCTCTTTATATCCTTTTTTTCTAACTACCAGCCATAATATCCTAACAAAGTACTCTAATATAATATACATTTACATATATATATATATATATATATATATATATATATATATATTTATTTATTTATATATAATAGCCGATACACAAATATCACATGTGATCACCTACTACGCTCGTTATACGAGCTCGCTACACCTTGTACAAAACGTCGAGTCTTCGAAGTAAACTAGCGCGTCTCGACTTTTGAGAGTCGCGGCAAGTGGTTAGTTCTCAACTTTGGAAAGATGTATTTCTCTCTTTTTCTTTCTTATACGTATATTTTTCAATCTTTTTTTAGTCTGCGTAGTTTGTCGAAAACAGTCAGGTTTCTAGAATCGTATACAATACACATTTTGCGTTTGTTTTGCTCAGTGTTGCGCGCGACGCGCGACTATTAACTTTCCTTCGTTGATAGGTCTATTACCCGTATTCATAGTCCTTCCTTATTTTAAGGACGGAGGAAGCCTCCATGAAGGATTCCTTGAATCTGCAAGGCCACCTTGTTTCATAGATGGATCTCGAGTCTCCCTTTCAGAAGGAAGGAATATTTTAGGGATTTTTAGTGACCGACTGGTGGCAGCACCATTTTATGCTGCCTGCAACTAATTTCATATAATACATATGAAAACTTTTTCGTATCTTCAAAAAATTCCACGGGATTTTCCCAATCGCGAATGTATCTTTTCGGAATCCGCCACAGAATCCGATTCTCTGAATTTTCGTCTTCAAATCCATCGTCAGAATTATTTAAAAATTCATTGTCCATTATCCCTTTTTCCTTTATACACTTTCAGTTTGAGAGCGCGACAACAAATAACCACAAAACCACAAATGTAACGAAACTAACTTTTGGAGGTTATATTTGGTTATATTCTGCGTATCGTCTGCTAAAAAGGTCGCATCACTCCTCAAGGAAGCTCGTGACCTTCCTTGAGATAAGGGAGCCAATAAGATTCCTTGTTCGGTCAAGGAAAGTTTATAAAACGTGGAACGAGGAACAAGGAATCCTTATTCCTCAAAGACGGACTATGAATACGGGTCTATGACACTCATTTTGTAGCATACGAAAGAAGAAATAAATTACTAAATTTAAAAAAAGAGCATATACAATTATATATATATATATATATATATATAGGTATATCCCGATGAATAGATTATTTGGTAGACAGATTTAAGCTCCTGCGCGTGCTGACGTGTGCACGGTTATTATGCACAGCCATGTAGACGCATCTCCCACATGGCAATCGATACGTACGAACGACTCGTGACGGGAAGCGTGTTTACGTAGTACGGGATATGAGGGCGAATATTTTTCGAGAGCGACAGTGGGAAGCGATTGGAAAGTTCTCGCATCGGTTTTCGATAGACAGCCCCAAAGGAATGCAAAACGATGCTTGCTTTCGACAAGATAATCGATAATCATCCGGCTTTTCGAAGATGATAATGATGCGATGTCTGCATAGAGCAAAGAGTGCGACATCACATAGAAAGCTGATCATTTACTGATAATGATCATATACTTGAACGTACATGGGTTTTTATTAGCGTAATTATTGATGATGTTTCTTTCGTTGTTGTATCCCTTACACTGATAAGTAAACGATGCTAGAACACATAATATATGCAGACGGTCATCATTCATTTCGACGAAAATATTGAAAAAATAGCGATTGTAGCGACATGAGAAGAACAGGAAGAAGAAGACCAAGAAAAAGAAGAAATGACATCGAGAGAAAAGAGCGACAACTGTGTGCAAGCGCGTTCCTTATTTTAATTATATACTTCAGTGGCAAAAAAGCTGCGATTATAAGAATTGTTATCGCTTTACATCTCACACTCGTTCTCTTTCGTACCCCCTTTCTCTTTCTTTCATTCGCATCTTTTTTTTTTTTTATTTTCGTTTTGTTTCGTAATATAAAATACTCCCTTAATCATTCCTTTCCACGTTTCATCGCGCTCAGGATTACATGTAAGAAAAAAAATCACGTTATCATAAACGTTAATATGCACAGTTATATAAATAGAAATGTATATACGGAAGGTATAGAATTCTGAAAAAATGATCTTTGCTGACTTGCATTTGTTTCTCACTTTCCCTGCATTTTCTCCCTTTCCATTTCTCTTTCTCTTTGCTGTCTTTCACTCTCTCAAAAATCATCCTTATCGTATCCTTTTCGTTCACTTTATTTTTTATTACACGCGCGTTACGCGTGCGCACGCATTCGATATACATACATACACGAAGAAACGTCAATAATCATCGGTAGTAAATTTCGGCTAAAACATAGAACGCCGTCGCATGCCTGTATAAAATCCCTAAAAATGCTATCCTACCATATGAATAATGTTGTTGAATGACATTAGTGACTGTATCGGTTACTGTCCGTTGACTCATTTTCTTCCGTTTTCACTTTCATGCTCGATACCTCATCGCGAAAAAAAGTTTCATCCCCTAACATGACGTTATCAATCGCATCATTTTTTTCAACGGGTTTTACACATCGTCGCATTCTACATCAGGATTTCAGATTCGAAAATGAGAAAAACTCGATTTTCGCGATGATCGAAAGCGATCGCACGAGTACTCTGCGTTGATACCACTGCTT